>NC_033652.1:646869-647922 GCF_001601855.1 Plasmodium reichenowi | reverse complement strand
TTTATAATGTTATGCCCATTATATTTTAAATATATTATTTGGCTAGTTGCATTTTAAAAATGGGGGGGAGTGGACAAAAAAAAAAGAAAAAAAAAACCTTTTCATTTTTACTAGATATTTAATTCAACATATATAACAAAAGTAAAATAATACACTACTACTTTATAATACAATAATATATATATAGTTTCCCATTTTGAAAAATAAAAAAAAAGGAAATTGTTATATAAATATATATATAAATATATATATATATATTATATATATATGTATGTATTATAATATATTTTTTATTAAATTTCCTTTGAATTCATTTTATAAAACATCCTAAATCTCTTTTTAAATATATTTATCAATACTAGGGCGTTTATATATTATAATAGAAAAAAAAAATATATATAAATCAAAATTCTAATATTATAATAATAAATTTTATATTTACATATTTATAAATGAAAATAATAAATACATAATATCATAATATCATAAACTTGAATCTTTTATAGGTCCCTTAATTTTTTTTAAATATATATAATAATATATATATTATAATATTTCTCTACCGCTCATAAAAAAAAAAAATTACTATATATTTATAATATATTAATTATATATATATATATATATATATAATATATTAATTATTTACTAATTATAAATTCCCTATAAATTTTTGTTATATTTTTTACAAGTACATTATAATTATATAGGGATTTTTATTACATACATTTTGTATTAAGTTGATAATAATATATTATGTTTTTATATAATATTTATAATAATAATATTATAATAAAATTTTATATACAATTTTATAAAAAGAAAAGTATGAAAATTTCACCTTTATAACTCATAAATATATATAATAATATAGTAGTAATAATATACATATTATATATATATATATGTACCTTTTTTTTTTTTTTTTTTTTTTTTTACCTAATTAAACATTATTTTGAGAAATTAAGTTATTTTAATAACAAATTATATTATGCTTAAAAAGAAATGTTCTATTATATGTTTTTAAAAAAGATAATACATTCATATATAAAT
>NC_033652.1:644404-646810 GCF_001601855.1 Plasmodium reichenowi | reverse complement strand
TTTTATAATTCTCTGGAAATAACATTATATCATATATATATATATATATATATATATATATTATATAATAATCTTTTCGTTAGTGATTAAAAAAAAAAAAAAAAATTCTTAAAAAGTTTACGAAAAAAATAGAATAATTTTTATTACATAATTAAAATACAAAATTATAATTACACATGTAGACTGAAATAAAGTATGAAAAATTATATCCATATTATTAATAAAAATATATAACATACATATATGTATAATATTATACAAACAAATCGTATAACAAGTTATTTTATTACATTTTACTTACACTTTTAAGTATCAACAACATCCAGAAGTAATGTTTTTACTTCTTGTTCGTTGGCTCCTGAATTTTCATTTTCAATAGCTGGCTTTTCTTTTAAAGGTTTTTTCATACTTTGCTTTTCTCTGATTTTTTCTTCAATCAATAATTTTAGTTGTCTCTAAAAAAATTAAGACACATGAATTAAATAATGAAATATAACATAATAAATAAATAAATATATATATATATATATATTTGTTTGTATATTATTACATTTTTCTTAGTGTTAATTTTTTATTTTATTCTTTTAATTTATTATTTTTTTAAAATTACCTGCACAATGTCAGAAACTAGCAATTGTTGTACGGTTGCTCTGTAACTTGGTTCTCGTATTAACATGCTCTTATAAATGTTATTAAGTTCTTTTGAATAGATATTTGGTAAATCAGGTATCTAAAAAAAAAAAAAAAAAAAAAAAAAAATATACATATATATATATATATATATATATATATATATGAACATGTTGACAAAAATTTGGGAAGAGGTCATTATATATCCCTTTTATGAATTTACTGGAGCATATCTAATATTATAACATAATTGTTGTATTCCTTTGGTTGAATGGAAAGGGGTTCTAAAAGTGGCTAGTTCATATATTAGACAACCAGTTGCCCATACATCTGAAGGCCAACTATATTTTTTATCTTTACATAATTCTGGACTTAAATAATAAGGAGTACCTATTAAGGTATTAGCATAATCTAAAGTATTTTCTAGAACTTTAGATATTCCGAAATCGCACAGTCTAACTCTTTTATCGCTATCTATTAAAATGTTTAGAGACTTCATATCTAAAAAATAAAAAAAGAAAAAAAAAAAGGGAATAATACATATATATATATATATATATATGTATATATATGTTTGTATGTATATTCTATTTTTTGAATGTAAGGAAACCTCTATGAAGAATATGATTTGAGTGAAGAAATTTAAGAGCAGTTAATATTTGAGTTAGCCAGATGAGTATACGTTTTTCTTTTATAGGCGTATTTTGTTTCTTTTTATTTTGGATGTAATGATATAAATCACCTCCTTTATACAAACAAAATATAAAAAACGTAGAAAGGAAAAGAGATAATGATTTTATTCTCACACATATATAATATATATACATATATATATATATTATTTTAACATATATGAATATATAATATTTATTTATTTTTTTTTTTAGTGATGCTCACCTTTACAGTGCTTCATAACTATTCTAAGTGTATCCCCTTCAATATAACTTTCAATATATTTTACAATAAAAGGATGATTTAATTTGGATAATAACTAAAAGATGTAGAAACATGAAGTATATAAAATATATACATATATATATATATGTATGTATGTATGTATTTTTTTTTTTTATTTAAATTTTTTTTATAATACTTCAACTTCTTTTAAACATTGCCTCTTTTCTTTTTGAGACATTTGTGAAATGTTTATTATTTTCATTACATAACTTAAGAACAAAAAAGGAATACATATTGTATATTAAAATGTATATATTAATATATATATATATATATATATATATATATATATATATATATTTTTACATATTTAATTTTTTTATTTTATTTTTATATTATTAAAAAAAAGGAGAATTACTGGTCATTTTTTCGATCTCTAACAAGTATTGTATTTCCATAATTTCCTTTTCCTATATCTCTAATCTTTTCATATTTATTCATATTGAATGGTTATAAGATATACTTAAAAATAAGAGAAAAGAAATAAGGTGGCTAATGATAATGGTTCTATGCTTTTATTATGTAATGTCGTGTATTATGGATAAGTGCTTTCAAGGAAAAAATAAAATTCAAAAAGGAACATACACAAAAATGAAAAGAATAAAATGTATAAATAAACAGATGAAATTATATATATATATATATATATATATATATATATATGTATTTTTTTTTCTTTCTTTTGGAGGTGTATATAAATATATACTTCTATTTCTTGGAATATTTCAATAGCCCATTTTTTAATCCTATTTTAAATTATATAATGATTTTAATATATCACTTTATAATTGTACCGTACAACATGTATTTTTTTTTTTT
>NC_033652.1:633418-644004 GCF_001601855.1 Plasmodium reichenowi | reverse complement strand
TATTTTTTAATTTTTTTTTTTTTTTTTTTTTTTTTTTTTTTTTTTTTTTTTTATTTTTTTTTTTTTATTATTTTTTTTTTTTTTTTTTTTTTTTTTTTTGGGGGGGGGAAGTAATATTGTATTTATAAACCCCGGATTGGTTTTAGAATAAGTAGTGTATATACTTGATGAAAGACATATTTCACTTTTTCATTTTTGTTCACATACACCATTTTATTTATCCATGTAACAATGTTGTGAATATGAATAAAAGAGTATGAACATGAAATATATGTTTTCATTTTAACTAATGAATAAATTTAATACAAATAATTGTCCTCAATTTTGTGAATGTTTTTTTTTTTTTTTTTTTTTTAAATATATTTCCTTGGACCTATGATTCAATATTTTGTTACATATATTTGGATATGTATACAAAAAAAATAAATAAAATAATTTATATATGTTGATTTTTTTTTTTTTTTTTTTTTTTTTTTCTTTCTTTCTTTTTTTTTAATTTACGAGTGCATACCATATGACATTATTATATTCTATTATTATAAAATATATTTTTTTATATTTTTTTTTATTGTATAAAAATGTATGTGTAATAAAACATACATACATATATAAATAAATAAATATATATATATATATATATATATATATATATATATATTAATTTAATTTTTTTTTTTTTTTATGAATGATGAGTTCTTAAATTCTATTTAAATACATATTTATACAAGAACATTAAATTATATTTAAAGGAACATAAAAGAAACGAAGTATATTAAAAAATGAATGCTATATCTCTGGGAAAAATAAATGAACAGTAAGTAATAATAAAAAAAAAAAAAGATATATATATATATATATATATATATATATATATATATATATATATGTATGTGTAAATAATATAATACAATATGTAAAAGAATGTGCATATAATGTTATATATAAAATATACATATATGTATAATTCTTCTATTTTATTTTATTGCATTTTTTTTTTTTTTTTTTTTTTGTATATGTATAATATATAGAATAAGACCCTTAATATGGAAAAATAACTCATATATATTAAACTCGTTCACTAACTATACAACGGTAATACGAACAATTAAATTATACATATAAATGATTATTACATATACCTATATATATATATATATGTATATTTTATTTATTTTTTTTTTTTTTGCTCTGTTGATTTATTTCCTTATATTTGTAAGCTAGGCCCTGAGTTGTTTAACTAAAAGATTTACTTCAACATATAAAATAAATAAAACATTGCCACCTAAAAACGACAAAAAAGATATTTATAAATACTACAATGAAAGGTTAAGAGAAGATATAAAACCCTACAAATTAATACCAAGTCTTCCTACATTAAATCATTATGTGAACCCTTTGGATATGACGAAATTTGCCATAAAATATATTTTAAGTTATCGTTTTTTTTTTATATATATGGCTAGAACGACATTTCAGGTTTATATGAAAACAAAATTATATTCACATTAAAATGTTTCACATATATATATATATATATATATATATATATATATATATATGTGTGTGTGAGTTCCTTTCGATGTATATTATATTACATACGCTTTTATTTTTTTTATTCTTATAGGCCGTGAGACCACTTATGGCATTCTGCGTATTTGGAGAATTAATGAAATTAATATTGGCTACCATGACAAGTGGTGTTTTTGCTTTTTTCTTTTCCTTTGTCTTAGCATTTGAAGTATTGTATTTTTTCTTACAATGTTATATATCTTATACTTTTTTAACCATGTTTTTTGATGTTATGTTTTAAATATGTAAATTGAAAAGAATTTTATTTTTATTTATATCTTATAATTAAAATGAACATAAAAAAAAAATAATAATAAAATAAATAAATAAATAAATAACAATATAATCAAATAAAGAAAATATAATACATATATATATATATATAATACTAAATTGTTACATCAAACCATAATTAAATAATAAAATTAATATATAAAAACTTATTAATTCAAATATCATATGTATTATATATATATATATATATATTAATTTATATACAAGCCTAACAAGCTCATAAATATGTTATAAATATGTTATTAATATGTTATAAATATGTTATAAATATGTTATTAATATGTTATTAATATGTTATATATATGTTATTAATATGTTATTAATATGTTATTAATATGTTATAAATATGTTATTAATATGTTATATATATGTTATAAATATATTATAAATATATTATATTATAAATATATTCCATCTTTCCTTGAGGTATTTGAATTATTCGAATCTGCATTTTTTTGTAGATTATTAGGATCATCAATAGTGTTATTTATTATGTTATCATTTTTTATATTTTTTTCTTCCTTATTAACAACTACATTATTTTGTGATATATTTAGTGTATCTGACAATCCTTGAGTGTTTTGTATAATTTGTATTTTCTTTCTTATTAACGTAAGTCTTTCTTCTTTTCTATACAAAGCGAACTTATTTTCATTATAAGCTAAAAAAAGATCTTTATCCAAACCTTGAGGATCAAATTCTTTTATTTCATCATTTGATCTTTTTAAATGATATATAGAATTTTCTACCTCTTTTTCTAAATCTTTTAAAATATTTATATCATCAGGAAGTTTTATTTCATTAAAATCAAGTTTAAATTCACAACTTGAATTTACGCTCTTTAATTTTATATCTACCATGGGCTATATATGTAAACATATATCAAAAGAAATTAATAAATAAATAAATATATATATATATATATATATATATATATATATATATATATATATTTATATATATTTATGTACATATATATTTTTTTTTTTTTTTATTATGTATTGTTTAATTTTCCTAATATTCCTGTACAAAAGAAATTAATCAGCTATTTGTTTACCCAATATTTTATAATATTTTAAATATCCCCTCCTAAGTGCTTCAATTCAAGAAAAAATATACGGAATAATACACGTATGCATTAAATATAAATATAATGAAAGTAACATTTTTATATGTATAATATATATTATATAAATGTATATATTATATATATATATTATATATATATATTTTATTTATTTATTTATTTATATTTGTGCTATATTTTTTTAGAAAATGCTATAATATATATATATTATATACTTTTAATTATCTAGATAAAAAGAAAGTATAATCATACATACAACATTATATATATATATATATATATATATATATATATATATATAATAATTAATTAAAATTTTAATAAAACTGTTTTAAAATATTTCAATTGATATGCTTATTTATACAATTATAATATTATAAAATATTTTTTTTATAGAATAAAAAAAAATGTTTTATGTTTTTGCGAATAACGGGAATTTTGAAAAAAAAAGTATGTCCTGTTTTTAATTTTATATGTATCATTTATTTATTTTTTTATTTATTTTTATATGTTTTAATAAAATAACATCCATTGCGAGTCACCTATATTTTATTAAACTATTAAATATATGTTATATTTTTTAAAAATGGACATACGTTTATTTTTTCCAGAAATAAATGTGTCCATGAAAAATAAAGTATCATTTAAAAAAAAAAAAATAATAATAATAATTAAGCCAAACACACAAATATATGAGTGAATATTTTTGTTATAATAAAAAAGTAAATTATAAAATATTCATAATTTTAATTTTCAATTCAAAAGATTTTGAAGCTTTAAGGGTTTAAAAATAAGAAATAATACTATAATAAATATATATATATATAAAAATAAATATATACATATATATATAAATAAATATATATATATATATAAAATATATTGATATATATATATATATATTAAATGTGTTTAAAAATTATGAATAATATGGACCAATATTATAATTTCACATAAATGTTTTACGAAAAAGTTTTTTTTTTTAACTATTTATCATTTATAAAAAAATGGACCTCCACATAACTATTATTGTTGGTAATTAACTGAAGGATATTCAGGACTCATAGAATGAATTTCATCAATCCAATATTTATATTCAGCTGGACTTAATAATTCTGAATGATAACCTTCGTTCACTATTTCTACTCTATATTTTTTTTTATCTAAAGATTCTATCAAACTTAAACTTTTTTTCAAGTACCTTTTTTTATCGTTTGTTGTATGTACAAATATGATATATGGATAATCTGAGATATTTATTTTTTTCCTGATTTTACTTGAAAAGAAATTTTCTTCAACAGGTGATATTAAAAGCTGAAAGGTTAAAATAAAAACAAGGTTTTAAAAAATATATATAATGTAAGAATATATTTACCACATATATATATATATATATATATATATATATATATAATTGAATAGTTTAAAACTTTAACATGAAAACGTATAAAATATTATATGAGCGTTTTGTTTTATTTTTATATATTTGTATAAACCATTGGAACCTTGGGACCATCGAGGTGGGTAGCTAAAATACATCCAAACTTATAAGCAACAATTACATGAGGTTTTAATTTGTCAAAAGACTTATTAGCCTTGTATAAAAAGGTAGAATATAATAATTCGTATATTATTATAGATCCAATGAAAAAAATAATCACCGTGATAATAATACAAGGAAGTATTAATATATATGCATAAGTACTTACTATACATAAATAGTAAAAACAAACTAATGCACAACATATACACAAAATATATATAAAAATAAAAATTAAAATGTCCAGGGTTCTATATTTCTTTCTTGAAGATAAAATATTTTCCTTACCATATAGTTCTTCAAGGATCTTTCTGATCATTTGAGTTTTTTCATCTTCGTGTATATGAAGATACAAAATTTTTATTCGTTCCATCTCTTTTTTTTTAACACAGAAGGATATTTTAATATGAATGCACTATATATATATATATATATATATATATATATATATATATATATATATATTTATATATTTATATTTATTTATTATATATTATTATAATATACAATAAGATAACAGTTAAATCAAATTAAAAAAACGTTTAACGTATATAAGTGGTATCTATATTTTTATTATTTCATAAAAAATATAATATTTTATAATATTACACATACATATAATATCTATACTTATATTTTAATATTTAATATGGTACTGAATAAACAACATTTTTATTCTGTTCTATAGTTCTGCTTTTTCTTTTACTTTTGTTCTGTACTTTTTTCGTAATTCCCCTTAGAGTTATTTTTCCTTGTAATTTTTTCACAAATGAAAATAATGAGAATATAGATTATATATATATATATATATTATAGTATAGTATTATTATTATTTTTTTTTTTTTTTATGAACAAGTAATAAAAAAAGGAATTTTTTTTTTTAAATAATTATGAACGTTCAGAATAAAAAGAGGTTATACATACATATAAATGTATAGAAAAAAAAAAGTATACATAAATAAACTTTTTAGCTAACTAAAATAATTATGTCTTCTTATTAAATTTTTATAATTTGAAATTTATTAAATATAATAAACAAATATATGTTTATATGTTAAAATTAAGGAGAATATTACAAATTGGTTACATCACGATTATTAAATTATGAAGAGGACAACACATGTATTCCTTTTTAAATAAAAAAAAAAAATATATATATATATTTTAAAATGAGACAATAAGAAATAATTTCATAGGTTTTATATCATATATATATATATATATTTTTTTTTCCCCTCTCTCTTCAGCTATATATTGTTAAAAAAATATTTTTTTTTTTCGTGTTCTTATGATTTTATTTAAGTTCTTAAAATGAAGGAAAATATAAAGATATTATACATACACGGGTAATAAAAAGGAAGCTAATACTTTGTATGATTAACCCACAATAATATGTTTTGTTTTTCATAAATAATACATAAATATATATATATATATATATATTTATTTATTTATTTATATTCTTATGTACATATTCTTTTTTATGTTAATAGGTTCCACATTTTTGGGGAAAGCAAGAAGAAGAAAATAATTGAAAAAGCCGTTGGAAAAAAAAATTTATTTATAGCAGGCATTAATCAAAGGAGAAGCATTAGTTCTTTTATTTTGTTCCTTGTATTTATAATATGTGTTATGTTATTTAACATATATATATCTTATAAATTTTCCGATATAATATTTCTTATAATAACAATAATATTATCGGTAAATTGAAAAAGGGGACGATATAATAAAATGAAATATATATGTATACATATAAGGAATGTATAATTTTTTTGAAATTGTTACAAAAATATTACATGTCTATAAATTTGTACAAGTAATTAAATATATATATATATATATATTTTTTTTTTTTTTTTTTTTTTTTTTTTAGATTGTTATAATTTTAGTTGTATATTTTATCGGATCACATTTAATTCTTTATTATATTATGAAGAAGTCAATTAAACAAGCAGAGCAAAGAGTTCAAATGTACGACCCTGATGTTGTTGTTGGAATATATTTTGGAGCTGTTGTAGCAATGAATCTTAACTACAGAAATGGCAAAAAGCCTCTAGTATATAAAAGAATCTATTATTAAAAATGAATATGCATGTATATGTACATGTACACACACAAACACACACACATACATGTATGTATGTATATATATATTATTATTATTATTATTTCTCCTATAGATTCTTGTATCCCCATCTGTTAAGACGTTTCAAAAATTTACACACAACTTAGATATTGATTTGTCTACTTTTCCATATGTAATAATTGTTAACGGATCTGATGATACTATAACTCCAATGAGTATTTGTGATGAACTTATTTCTACGGTTCCTTTAGGAAAAGGAAGACTAGAAATTGTACATGATGATCATTCCTATTCTAAATTAAAAGAATCTGATTTTAAGTAAGGAAGAGAGAGTAAAATAAAATGAACATATGTATATGCATGTATATATATATATATATATATATATATATATATATACGTTTGTATATTTTATTTTTTTTGGTAGAGCGTGGATTAAAGAAGCTAAATACAGACCTTCTACAACTGTAGTTAACATAGCAAAAAAATTAAAGGATGAAAAAATGGGCAACAGATATATTGTAAATACAGATGATATCAGTGAATTGTCCTCATATGAAAAAGATAATATGAAAGAAGATGATCCTTTGGTATAATATTATATATTAAAAAGTAAAAATATATATAACTTATAGATAAAAATATTATATGGAAATTTTATATGTAATAATATAAAAAACGTACTTGATATTTTATCATTTTAAAACACGATTATATATATATATATATATATATATATCCATATAGATATATATTCATTCATTTATTAGTTAATGTTTTTCACTATCCTTTTTAATTTATTATGAGAATTTGATAAATTTTCACATATACATATATAGAATAACCTTTTTGATTTTTAAGTAAAAAAATTTTATTTTTCTATACATTTTAATATATATATATATTATATGTTTTTTTTTTTTTTAAGTGATTTTCATTTTTCCTTATGTATTATATATTACCGTATTGATTTAAAAATTCTTATTGATTTAATTTTGTTTTGAAGGAAATATTAAACACATATTTCGGGAACTGACCAAAATGAAAAATGAAAAATGAAAAATAAAGAATAAATAAAAGAGTGTGCTTATATAATAGTACATTATAATAAAGTTACACAAAAAAAAAAAAAAATAAAATAAAATAAAATAATAAATATAAATAAATATATATAAATAAATAAATATATATATATATATATATATATATATATATATATATATAATGTAGTATCAATAATTATTGTATTGTATTATATTATATTTGCTTGTTTTTAAGTAATATTAAAGATGTCATGCCATATGTTTCTAAATGAAAAATCTTTAAGATTGTTAAGGTGTAGAATACAAAAATGTTATATGAGTTAAAAAAAAAGAGAAATCTTGTGAATAATTTTTTTCATAAAAATGTTTTAGTTGAAAAAGGTTTGAATATAAGATATTTTCATTTCATTAGGAGTCGGGAACAAAAAAATGATTATAATTTTTTGAAAAAATATAATTTTCATTTATTTAAAAATGATGGCATTTACCAAAAAAAAAATATAACATACTGTACGAATCCTAAAGGAGAATATAAAGAATTTGTAAAAGAGAAGAATAATCATTATGAAAAGAAAGAAAAAGGATCAGATGTTCTTAGTTACCCAGAAAGTAAATCATTTCCATATGCATCTATTTCTATTATTATAGGTATGATAGGTATATCAGGATTACTAAAATTTTTAATATATAATTTAAAAAATTGTGATAATGAAAAGAGTATTAGATTAGAGGTAGATAAAATAATACATCATTTAGATAAATATTTTATTTTACATAATACTGAAAAACGAAAAGGAATGGATATAAATAATAAAATTTTTAATATAAAATATATAACATGTGCATTTTTTATCAATGAAAATATATTGCAGTGTTCAATTCAATTATTGACTTTTTTTTTATCTTCATGTTTTCTTGAAAAATATTATGGACCTATAAAATATATTTCTTTATTTTTATGTGGATCTATATTTTCTAATCTGATAAGTTTACAGTTCTTTAAATTTTTAAAACAAGTTGAATCTTTAAAAATGGTTGATTTTGTACTTATACATCCATCAGGGTCTATGGCTTTTATATGTGCTTTGTGTTCTTTATATTTTAAGAAATGGGCTATTTGGAAAAATATACCTATACACTGTTCTGTTTTAATGGTACCATATTTAATTTCTTCATTTTACGGAATATCATCGTTATATAAAATTAAAAAACACAATGCCATCAATGCAAATAAAGTAACAAATGATGAATTAAAGAATTATCAAAAAGAAATGTTACAAAATAATAAAGGTGTTTTAAACAATAAATCAGACTATAACGATATGATAAATAATATTAATGATAATATAAATACACATAATAATACACAAGAGATAAATAAGAATCCTATAAATATGAAGGACTGTCGAATAGTGGATACAAACAATACCTTAAATACACTAAAAAATTATTTAATTATTAATGCGTGTGATTCTGTTATACAGAAGAGGAAAAGGGAAAATGTGTTTTTTAATAAAAAATTACAAAATTTAAAGAAAGAAGCACAAGAATGTATTAACGAAATAAATGATAAGTCAGAAAAAATGTTTTTTGCTCTCTCATCTGCCTTTACGGATATGTTTGGTATACTTCTAGCCACAGCAGCTTGCTGTTTTATGAAATGTGTTAAATATATGAAATGACATCACATTTCTTTTTTTTTTTTTGTTTTGTATTATTTTATTATATATATATATATATATATATATATATATATGTATATGTTTATATTATTTATTTATTTTACATAACATACATTTCATAGTTAAAATTAAAAAATTTAACAATTTGAAGAAAATCATATATGGCAATATCATAAATATTATAATTATTAATTATAATTATAATTATAATTGTATAAATAAAAATATGTTACATATATATTATTTTTGTTCATCAAAAGGATAATTTGGGTTTTTCTTTTATCTTAGGTATTATTTTTGATGAATTTGTCAGAGAAGATTGTGATACCTTTCTCTTAACAGTTATATAAAGTGAAGCATTTGTATGCTTAGCAATTTCATCAGCTATCATTTTTTTTTTATTCATATTATTAAAATTAGACAAATCCGAATCAAGTACCTTTTGTAAAATATTACTATGGTTATTTTCCATAAAAGAATCCGATGGATCTTTTAAAAATGAGGATTTGTTTTTATTTGTATAAAAATGTAATATTGGATCTTTACATATATATGAATTACTCTGGTTTTTACTTTGGTTTAATTTAGATTCGGCACTTTCCATAGATATCCATTTTTCTTCATTATTCTTCTTTTTTATTTTTGTTAACAATTCTTTTTTTATTGTATACCCTTTTAAATTATTCTTTATAGGGAATTTGTTTAAAGTTAAACTTCTCAAGGTTTTTATATATTGTAATTTATTTTCTTGCATATTTATACTATTATTAGGAATAATATTATCCTTTTTTATATTTTCATCATTTATATTATTTCCTTCCATTATCATCTCTGAATTCATTGGTTTTATATGTAACTTCATCACATCTCTGTTATTATTTGCCTTTTCTAGTGAATGTTCTTTTTCATCGTCACTTTTATCATCTTCCCGTGAAGCACAATTTTTTCGTATTAAATTCTCATCCAATAATATTTTATCCTCCTTATTTTTTAAATCAAAAAAGCTACCTACCTCCTTTGGAGTATTAACAAAATTAAATGCATTAAGTAAATCTGTAAAATAATTTGTAACCATTCCTTGATGCTCCTAGATAATACAGCGAACATATAAATTATTACATATGATAATATTAAATATATATATATATATATATATATATATATATATATATTATTATTATTATTTTATTACCTTTTTTATGTCCTCATCTTTTTGTTCTTTATTTATTTCAATTTCCCTTTCTGCAATAAAAAAAAAAAAAAAAAAAAAAAAAAAAAAAAA
>NC_033652.1:628867-631367 GCF_001601855.1 Plasmodium reichenowi | reverse complement strand
ATAGATGATGAATCATATGAATTTATATTCACAAATTTTTTATCATTATAAATATCATTATTATAAATGTCCTTATTATAAATGTCCTTATTATAAATGTCCTTATTATAAATGTCCTTATTATAAATATCATTATTATAAATATTATTACTATAAATATCATTAAAAATAATTTCACTTAATGATGGTTTACAAATATTTACATCCCTTGAATTTATCGCTTTAAATTTTAAACTTAAAGGAATCAGCTTCCATATTTTATATAAATGTAGCCATTTTTTATCATCAAACAATATAGCTATATATTTCAAATCATCTGAACTATTTTCCCATATATGACGATATAATATCCACGATCTATTATTTCTTTTTACACATAACCATTTTAAATCCTTGGGACATGTTTCCCATCTGTCGCTAATAGCTAACCAACCTTTATCATTAGTTTCACAAGCTAACCATTCTAAATCGTCTAATTTATGGGTCCTTAAATCATAGTCCTTTTCGTTTTCTTCTCTAAGAATTTCATCTTTATCATTCACTACATTTTTACACTTCAACTGGGTTAAAGTTATATGTATTAATTTGGAACACTGGTATATTTTCTTATCTCTCTAAAATATATATATATATATATATATATATATATATATATATATATATTTATATATTTATGTATTTTTTTTTTTTTTATTTTTTTTTATTTTTTTGAATACACGATATTTATTGTAATATTATTCACAAAATAAATATATATAAATGTAATTACAAATATGCAGGCCTGAATAATCTTTACATGTTTCATATATATATATATATATATATATATATATATTTATTATTGTTTATTACGATGGGACTTGTATTCAATATGGTATGAATGAAAGGAAGAACGGATAAGACTAAAAATAGAAAACAATATGAATTCGACATATAAGTATTTATACATATTATATACCTTTTCTATATCTTAATTTTTACTATTTTTTAATTTTAACAATGCATTCTAATTACCTGATTTATTTATATCAGAACATAGGTATTCTATTATATCACATATATTATTAACAAATATGTTTATTAATTTTAAATTTATTTTTCCTCCATCGAGTTTTTTTTTCTAAACAAGATAAAAAAAAAATATTCATAAATGTATAATTTAAATAATAATTGTTTATTATATTATATATATATATATATATATATAATATATTTTTACGTTTACATTTCTTAATTGATTCTTATATGAATATATAGAACTTTCATACTTTTTTATTTTTTGGGAAGTTCTAAATAAATAAAAAAAGAAAATTCAATACATATACATATATATATGTGACATATTTGTTTTTTTCTCATTTCTTTTATAGACATATTTTATATATACATTCTTTTATATTCCCGAAGATCGTCTAATTCTTTTAAGTACTCATAATTGTTAAAATTGTTCTATGAAAGTATTGAAATATGAAAATTTGACGTTACAAATGATATATATATATATATATATTTATTTATTTATATTTATTTATTTATGTGTGTTTTGTTTTTTATTATATAAAATATTTTATATTGTGTAATTTGTTTCAGATGAATGTTAACATATTTTAAAGGAGATGTTCTTTTTTTATTAATATTAAAATCTTCGTAACACCTACAGATATTATAAGAATATACATACAGATATGATTAAAGTTATTTAATTAGCACATATTATAAATATTAGTTACGTATAACAAATTCTTTTCTTTTCTTTTTTTTATCATTACAATGTTTTTTTTTCTTCCATCGGATATCCAACAAAGTTTGCAGACAAAAAATCATGGTTTATCCCAATCTATAATAAAATAGAAAATCACTATTCATTTATTGAAAAAATATATATATATATATATATATGTTATTTATATAATGTGTTATATATATAATTAACCATTATTTTCAAGGATGCATTTATGTTATATAAAAGAAATACAATGGAATTTAAAAATTATATTATAAATTTTTTTTAAATAAATACATGAACACGGTTTCATAATGTAAAAGTGTTAATTTGTACAAGTTCGAAAAAATAATAAAAGTTATAATTTAAGTTTATATATGAATTTTTTTTTTTTTTTTTTTTATATTGTGCGTTTGTATCAGAAGGATAGATCTTTTAAATGAATTTTTAATTATTCCATTCACATTTTTATTTTGTTCATTTCTTTTCTACAACATCATATACTTGAGAACAAATATGCACATGTTTAGATTAAAAAAAAAAAAAAAAGAATAAGAAAATGAAAGAATAAAAAAAAAATAGGTTTCAATATAAAATTTAAATATATATAGCTATAATACACCATTTAAAAAAAAAAAAAAAAAAAAAAAAAAAAAAAATAAAAATACCGAAATATAAAATAAACTGAAAAAAAAAGAAAAAAAAACACAAAAATTATATAAAATACTAATTTTTTATTTTTTTTTTTTTTTTTTTTTTTTTTTTTTTTTAAATTTC
>NC_033652.1:625070-628767 GCF_001601855.1 Plasmodium reichenowi | reverse complement strand
CAAAAAAATTATATAAAAAAAAAATTTTTTATGTTTTTTTTTTTTTTTTTTTTTTTTTTTTTTTTAAATTCTGTGCACACAATATACAGAAAAAAAAAAGAAATTATATATTTAGTAATTTGTATAACCATATATATAGAAATATCTAAGCACATATAAATTTATTTACATACCCCCAAAAGTTTTTATGATTTTATTCTTTTTATTTTATTTTATAATTATTTTTATAACAATGTTATGATATAATGAATGAAAAAAAAAAAAAAAAAATAATATAATAAAATAAAATAAAATAATAGAGAGTATATAAATATATACGTATATATTAAATTAAAATATAAATAAAAAAATGCGTTTATGTTATATTTGAAAAAAACATTAATTATGAAAACATTAATGTGTTTATATATTGTTTACATTTTTTACATTTTTTTTTTTTTTTTTATTCATATATATGATGCTCCATAGAAATAATCATTTGAAACATGTATACAATATAATATGAACACATGAAAATTTTAAGGAATGAAAATCATACATTCCACTTAATTTACTTGTTCAGCTTTTTTATCGACTTCTTTTCCTATCATTCCTTTTTTCAATTCAATATAATTATGAATTCTTGATATATTAATTTCTGTTGTGGTTATTTGTTCATGTAACCACAATAATTCTTTATCCTAAAAAAATTATTAAGAAGTATATGTAAATTTTTTTTTTATATAATTCATGTAAAATTGATAAATTATATAATTTTGCATAAACAATATTTTATGTGGAGTTATTTTATTAAATGTAAACATATAAATATATATGTAGTTACCATTTCTTGGGATAAATTTATTGCTCTTTCCAGGTGTTGATTTAAAAGATCTGTAGCTTCATCAAAGGGAAACTCAACCATTACGTTAGCCTAATAAATAAAAACAACCATATAAATCAATCAATCAATATATATATATATATATGTGAATATATATGTGCGTTAGTATCTTTAATTTTTTGAATTCTTTATTTACCCCTAGCCATAACAAAATTTTGTCAGTTTTTTGGACGATTCCCCTAGCATACAAAGATTCTTCCACGGGGAAATACGTTTCTAAATTTTTTTTTTCTTTTATTTTCTATTAAAAGGAAAAATATGAACAAATAAATAATATATATATATAAATATATATACATATATATACATATGTATACCTTTCTTTTTTCAAGGAATTGCACAACTCTTAAGGCATCTTTTAATTCTGGTATTTTTTTTTGAGTGTTAATTTGTCTACTTACAAAGGCATGTTCCATAAATTTATATTTCCTGTAAAGAAATCACATTAAAACATTTTTACATTTAAAAAATATAAATATAATAATGAGGGTATACATATATATATATATATATATATATATATATAATAGAATTTATTTAAAAATATACAATTTTATTTTCATTATATATATATATATATTTATAGGATGTAAAATAAAATAATACAACATAAGGATAAGCCTTCTATATGAAAGACAATAATAATTCATTCCTCACATGTAACAAAAAACAACACAAAATGAAAAATGAATAAATAAATATATTATATATATAAATATATTATTCCCATGTTTTTCAAAGTGCACATGTTTCTATTAAGTATATATTACAATAAAAGTTCTCTTGCTAGGCGGAGTATACTTTCCTCATTTTTATTTTGTAAAAATTCTGTGACATGTTCCTGTATAAAATAAGAAATGCAACAAAAAAGAAATAAATTACTTTTTTTCTTTTTTTTTTAATGGACAATAAAACAAATATTAAATTTCAATATCTATTAAAAACTATTAAACATTTAACAACTTTATATATACAAAACTTTCATATATATTTTTTTTTTATTTTCCTAACTATATATTTCGCTCCTGGAATGTTCCTTACAGATTTGGTATTATCAGTTAAATCGTCAAATGACATTTTCAAAAGTTTAATAAATAAATAAATAAATAAATATATATATATATATATATATATATATTAAAGTCTGAAACACAATGAATTTGATATATATATATATATATATATATATATATATAATATATAATTATGTGATTTAAAATAACATAAGTTATTATTATTTTTTATTATTATTATTATTTTTTTTTATATTATTTTTTTATATTTTTTTTTTATTTCATTTTATTTCTTTACAATTCATAAAAAAAATTCCGTGTATTTTTTTATTCCCTATTTATTTTTGCGGTTCGTTATATATACATATATAAATATAATCTAAGTGTACATGACATAATTTTTTTTTTCTATTTACATAAAAACGTGGAAATGTTTCCTTCTTTTATAAAAGTAATACAATTATATTGTAATTATCATAATAAAAATTATGATAGCATGTAACTATTAAATATAAGTTTAATCATTTTTTTTATAATGTTATTTTTAAAAAAACAAAGGGAGATTGTGCAATGTGATTTGTGACTTGAAACGTACTGTTAATATTATAAAGATATTTTCTCTTTTTAATAATGAATATGTTATATTTTTTCTATATATTTAAAAAAAAAATTTAATTTTTAACTTTTTAATTATATATATATATATATATATATATATTATATATACAAATGTTTTCTTTTTCATTGGATGAAATATAATTATCCATTTATATATATAAAAATTTTGTCTATATAATAATTAAATAAATGAATAAAAGTACCTAAATTGTCTATACAATTAATTAAAAAATAAATTGTTCATTAATATTTTCATATATTACTACATCTTAATATGTTAATTGAAGGAAATAATAAGATATATATCTTTTCATTTAAAGAGAATATATATTCATTGTGTTACACCATGAAAAGAAAAAAGCATATATATATTATTTCATATTTTCAATAGGACTCATTTTTATTGTTACAGCTTTCATTTCAAGGAAATGAATACACATAAGAAATATGTACATGTGTATACTTATATATATTAATAATAATAAATTGTACATATTTACTTTTGGAAAATAATATTTTTTTAAAAGGATAACATTTTTTATAAAATATTATAACAAATGAGTTTATTAAATTGTATACAATACATAATACTTGCAAATAAACAAATAAAAAAAAATATATATATATATATATAATATGAAAAAAAAAAAAAAGGAACTAGATATACAGATGAAATATTTTCAAAAAGTTTATATATAATGAGTAAACTATAAAAAATAAATCAATCAATCAATCAATATATATATATATATATATATATGTTATAATTTTAAAAAAGATAATGGCTTGTTATGATTCCAATTACTTTTATTTTTAAAATATAAAATGTTCAGCTACCATAATTTGCGTGAACAATTTAACAAAAATGTTGATATCCATTATTTACAGCAAATAACATTTTCCCTCCGATTCCCATTCGAACACAATCCCTATGACTGATAACACCACAGCTAGTTTGCATAACCCAAAGACCCGTGTTAAATCTCGTCCGAAATTTAAGTTCATGGGGAGTTAGCCAAATATCTCGACTTGGTTTTGAAACAACCCGGATATTTCTAATGACCTATAAGAAAAAGATATAATATATGGAAACATATTAATATATATATATATATAATATGTTTTGATAAAAAATATTGGCGCATAAAAATAGTTTATTCATTCTCTTTATAAATATATAACT
>NC_033652.1:609481-624970 GCF_001601855.1 Plasmodium reichenowi | reverse complement strand
ATATATATATATATATATATATATATATATATATATATATATGTCATTTTAGGGAAAATGTAAATATTTTTTCTTTTAATTATTATATCTTTCCTTGTATCTATTTAAAAGTATATGTAATTTTCTTTTGTGTCTATATAAAAAAATGAGGAACTCGGACTTGTTTTTCTTTTTTTTTGTTCTGCTTAATTGCTTTTTAAATATACAAGTAAACAGAACATATAATATATTTAAGTGAACTCATACATGAGTAAATATGTATGTATGAATATTTCAATTGTTATTTTATTTTTTATTTTTATTTTTTCCTTTTTAATAGCCTTATGTATCTAATGCAACATCTAATATTATCAAAGAAAAAAATACATCGTTTGTCAAAAAAAGTAAGAAAACATAAATTGTGTATTCTCAATATTTTTCTTAAATATATATATATATATATATATATTTACTAATGTCTCTATTTTATTTTTTTACTAGTATATGATGATCCATATATTAAGAAGGATGTAACTCTACAGTTGAAAAATGCGAAATACAATCACATTAACAAAAAGATAAGCAAATCAAAGAAAAATGTAAAAAAAAAAAGAAGCATTAGTTTTGTTTCTCTCAACTTAAACAAAATTTTAGAACTGCAAGATAAAAATCCAATAAAACTTATAAGCAATATCTATGCAAAGGATAAATCAAAATGTAATAATAAAAAGGACAAAAAAGAAATAACGCCATTAAATAAATATAATATATATTAATATATATATATATATTTATTTATTTATTTTTATTTTTTCTTTTTCTTATATATTGTCCAGTTCTATCCACTTGCTATGAAAATAACAAGCTAAACGATATTAATAATTGTAACAGATTTACTATTTCAAAACAAATTTGTGATACACCTGTTGATTTTAATCTTAAGGATAATTTTTTGGTTAAAGAAACGGGTGGCCTATCTTCTACATGTCTAGTGGACAATAAACCTGAATACTGGAAAATATGTATAAAATATGATGACGACGTCACTTTTTTTTTTTTTTTTTTTTTTTTTTTTATTATTAAATAACATATAATATAATTTATTATTTTATTATTATTTTATTTATTTTTTTTTTAACCAGATAACAATCATATAATTGTTGAATCAGGAGAATATTTTGATCTAAAAATAAGGAATGAAACATTTTTATTACAAACATCTATAATAATAACAAAAGATATATGTATGAACAAAACCAAAATAGAAAGCTCCTATTTTACATATCAAAATAATTATAGCAAAATTGGTAACCCCATATTATATAAGGGGGAAGTAATAGGTATGGAAATTAAAAATATTAAAGTGAAAGATGATGTTGAAGGTTTATTTAATGTATGTTCTTGTTATTTAGACAATGAACATCATGCTTATAACAAATGTTCAGAAACAAATAAACATTATATACAAATTTCAAGTATTCGTATTATGAGAAAGATTGTCCATAACATAAATATCTTAACAGGAAAGAAATTACATATCAATCTCCAAAGTTATGTAACTCCATATCCTATTAAAAGTGCTTTTATTATTAAAAAGGTTGAACATTACAGTTGTAATAATATTAATAATAAGTCTTTTAATGAAATACAAGAACATTTTTATAATAATGAAAAAAAATTGAAATTTTATAACATCTTTTTGTATGAAACAGATTTACAAGAATTTAAAGAAGATATCATTTTTGAAAATCCAGGAATGTATTTGTTATGTTATACATCTAATGATAGTCAAAGTGAGTATTCAGCTGAACTTTCTACTATTCTTGTTAATGGTAATTATTAAATTATTAGTTATTTCAACAATTAAACTATTACATGAAATATTATATATATATATATATATATATATTTATATTTATATTTATTTATTTTATAATGTTGTACCATTTTTAGGTTATGACATAAGTAAAATGAATTATTTATATTTAGATTTATACGAAAATAAATTAAATTTAGGAAATTCCATAGTATTACATAGATACAATTTAAATGAAAAACTGGAAGAAATTTTTTTAAAAAAAAAAGAAACAATTCAATGTTCAGGTGAAGATATAATTTATTCAAATAATATTACAGAAACGAAGAGTTATAAAAGTGATGATAATAGTGATGATGATGTTATTATTGATACTATATATATATATAATATAAATTTAAATGCATATGATCAAATATTAGAAATTTGTTCTAAAAAATATAATGAATATAGTTTAATTGGATATACTACAATTAAACCATATATTTTACACAACTATAAAGATATTAATCATTTAACACATTTTAATATTCCACCTGATCATGTAAGAACATATGTAGTAGATAAAAAATCGAATATCTTAACATTTTTCCCACAACTATTAAATATATTTAATCAAAATGATATAAATGATATGTACATGTCTTTCTCATGCTATTCATCTAAAAATGAAATAATAATAACATACAGTTTTGATAAAAATATGACACCAACATTCTTTAAATATTTAAAAATATCTGATGCTTCCAGTTCTATCTTGTATATTACTAACAAAGGAGTATATTTATATGTTTTAAAAAAAAAATCCCAATTATTATTTTTGTATGACATAACACCAGAAAAAGTAAAAAAAAAAAAAATCATTACTAATAAAAAGATAAATGATGATTATTTAGAACTTTTATTATCTTATTATTTAGATTATTATGATTTTAGAAAATGTGAACAATGTTTATTTCCTATTTTAATGGAACCTATATATGATGAAAAACAAAATTTAAAACATATTTTCTTAATAACATCACACCCACTCATCAAATTATTAATAGTAGGATTAGACTTTAAAATTATATACAAGCATGATAATAACGCTGTAAAAAATCTAGTTACAACAATTCGGGGATTCAACTTTACTTCAGATGTTTTAAAATACTCATCTTTTCTTATAACAGGTATTTCTTGTGGAATTTTAAAAAATGAATCTTTAGATTGTTTTCTAATTGATCAATTAAATAATACCATTATAGCAATTGAGTACCTTCAAAAACAAAAAATCATAATTCTTATAGACAGCTTTCAAGGTGAAAATAAAAATGAATTAAATTATGAAAGCATTAATCTTAACGATTTTGTATTTAGTCAATCAAACAGTTATTTGCACACACCTAGAAATGCTATAGCTTATTCTTTTGGAGAATCCTATGTTATATTTGTAAACGAGGTATACGCTAGTAAAAATTAAAAAAATAAATAAATGCATACATACATATATATGTATATATATATATATATATATATATATATATAGATATGTATACATACATACATCTTTTTACACTTGATATTTTATTTTATATAGAATGAATCGAACGAATTAAATCTATTATTTTATGATAAAAATAAAGCAGATAACAACCTTTCTTACATAACCAAAATAAATAATACATACATAAATGATGGTGCAATCGAAAATATATACAAGTTTTATGATCATAAAGACTTAATTAATAGAAATGTGCTTTTAATAATGAAATATTATGAAGGAGATGTATATTTTATGTATATTCCTTTAAGAAATATTGCTAATAAACTTGAATTAGCATATGATTACCCAGCAGTTATACAGGATAATGGAAATACATATACTATGAAAATAAAATCAGAAGAAATAAAAAAAATGAATGCACTTGTTAATTTTCAAATTGAAGTTCATAATGTTAATAAATCAAAATATGTTACAATAGATAAATACGATGGAACCATTGAAATTAAATTATCCGAATTCGTTGGAGATTCTGTAAATTTAACTGCTAAACTTCATGGATTTTTTTTAGAATTAAATGTAAATATAACATTTACAGTTATTTGCTCAAATGGAATGAAAGCATTAAATGGAATATGTATCCCATGTCCATTAGGTTCATATAATAATATTAATGAATATATAAAAAATAATAATATATATGAATGTACATTGTGTCATAATAATTCTACTACTAAAAATGAAGGATCCACTTCAATATCTCAATGTTCATGTTTACCTGGATACGAATTAAACAATAATGATTTATGTGTTCCATGTAAAAGAGGAACATGGAAAACTAAACTTTCAAATAGTCCCTGTATCTTTTACTGTTACCCTAACTCATATAGTTTAGTTCAAGGTAGTCGTAGTGAAGAAGAAAGTAAATGTAAATGTAAAAGAGGTTTTTATTTTGTTTCAAAAGATTCCATAAATTTTTGTGATAATTGTAATATAGGTTATTTCTGCCCTGGTGGATATAAAATAGGGGAAAAAAAATGTCCAAAAAATACCACCAACATTACACAACATAACTTTTCAATTTCAAGTTGTAAATGTGATGTAGGTTTTGAGCCTTTTGATTCTTCAAACTTAAATGCTTACAATTTTAAAAATGATCCTATTTTTAATGATTACAAAGATTTCTTAGACGATGTAAAAAGTTCTCAAATATGTGTTCCATGCAAAGAAGGATTTTATAAAAATACGGTTTCAGAAGAAAAATGTAAAAGATGTTCTGACCATGTATATACCGATGGTTTACAATCCACTTCTATATCAAATTGTAAAAAATGTGAAAAAGGTTATTATTTACAGTCTGAAGATTCATGTATAATATGTCCAGATAATCATTATTGTCCTGGAGCATATATTAATGATCCAAAATATGCGATTTATGAAAATCAAAAAATCCCTTGTGGTGACAAAAGTTCAACAATTCCACCAAACAATTTAAATGTGTCACATTTAAACTGCTTGTGTAAAAAAGGATTTGAGTTCATAAAAACTGATGATAATGAATTTGATTGTTTAGAAGTACCTAAAAATTATTATAAGTCCCACTTAGGAAATAAAGAAAAGGAACCGTGTCCAGAAAACAGTGTTACTCTCTATACACAAACTAAAAGCAAAGTGAAATGTTTATGTATGCCAGGATACTATTGGGACTTGAAAGAATTTAAATGTATTAAATGTCCTAAGGGTCATTATTGTCCTGGTGGATATTTAAAAAATTGTTTTAATAATGAAAATTTGCATTCTTGTAAACCTCAAAAAAAGAAATGTCCTTTAAAAAATTCAACTACACAAACTGAAGAATCTTTTAGTCAGTCTAGTTGCCTATGTGATAAAGGATACACTATAAACAAAGAAGAATTAAGAGAATGTATTCCATGTCCAATTAATACATATAAAGATGTTATATCAAATGCAGAATGTACCAAGTGCTTAACTCCATATACGACAGATGGACAAATAGGAAGTACTAAAGAAGAAGATTGCACATGTTCAGGGGGATTTTTTTTTCTTAATCATTGTTTACCATGTAGTGATAAAAATACATATTGTAAAGGAGGGAAAATGATTGTAAACAATAAAAATAAAACTATTCATTATGGTCCATCCAAATGCCCACCAAATACAACTGTATCATTTGAAACAGAACGACCTTATAATAAAGGTTTTTGTGTTTGTCAAAAAGGCTTTAAACATGTTTATACTACAAGTGATTTTACAAAAATTTGTGCACCATGTGAACGTGGTTTTTTCAAAACAATTATTGGTGATTTCTCCTGTGAATCTAAATGTAAGCCAAATTCAACTAGTTTTGTTGGGACAATACATGAAACACACTGCTTTTGCTTAGAAAATTATTATTTTAAAAATGGTATTTGTTTAAATTGTCCTGATGGTGCTTATTGTGAAGGGGGATTCCAAAAGGAAACTTTATTATATATGAAAAAAAATGAATATTATTTGGATACATCAAAAATTAAACACATAATGCCTGTTCCTAAAGAAAATTATGCACTTTATAAATTAAAAACGAATATATACAATACTGATTGGTTTATTGTGGAATGTCCAATTAAGGAAGCTTGTTTATATAATGAAAAATGTCATGAATCTATGACTAATTTTTTATGTGGAGAATGTAAAAAAGGATATACAAATAATTTTTCTAAATTAAATTTATGTATAAAATGCAGTGGACATATAATGAATATTTTACATATGATTTTTGTTAGTATTTTTATATTGCTATTTACTGTTATCATGGCATATTTAAATGTTTTTACAGGGGCTAACAGGAAATCTGTTCATTCGATTGTCATTAAAATTGCTGTTAATTATTTCTCTTGTATGAAAATTTTTTATGTTATGGGTATAAGTGAATTATATTTTCCTGTTACTTTTTCATCACATGTCAATTACATACTTAAAAATATTAAAAGATTATTAAAAGCAAAAAAAAACTATGGTTTATATTGTATATTAACAAATTATTTTGATTTATCACACGCAGATGCTTACTTCTATGGAATGGTTTATCATGCCTTCAGACCCGTGTTTTTGGCAATTATCTTAACACTTTTAATGTTTATAGTAGTAGAAATATATAAGTATAAAGTTAGAAATGAAACAAATATAAAATTAAATATAACAGATAAAATTAAAGAATTAGGAAAAGATAAATTACACGAAGAAATAATGAACGAATTACCTTCCGAGAGAGCCCTTGTACTATTTAGATATATTCCTATACCAGGGGATTCACGATTTAAAAGAATAAAAAATTTTCTGGAGGATATGATTCCTATGTATGTTACATTATTATTTTTTATTCATACAAAAACTACCTATTATATGTTAACCTTATTAGATTGTAAAGCATTATATTATAATGATAAATTTGTAGAGCAATATATGAGTTATGTACCCAGCATAAAATGTGATTTGTCCAAAAGTTATTCAAAATTTTTTATATTAGGTCTTACAGGATTAATAGTATGGGGGATTGGAATTCCACTAATGTCTTATTTAGTGTTATACAAAAATAGGAAACAATTACATTCTGAAAATATACTATTTAAATATGGATTTTTAAATAATGGTTTTAATTTTCAATTTTGGTATTGGGAATCAATTGTTTTTTTAAGGAAAATTTTAGTGTTATTAATATCAACTGTTCCTATATTTAAAAATGCTAGAATATTTGGCACCACAATGTGGTTATTTACGATAATTTCTTCCATTTTTTTAACATTACAAGTAATACTTCAACCTTTTGACTCAAGAAATTACCATATTTTAAATAAATTAGAAACTTATAGTATGGTTGCTTGGACAATGACTCTAATCATATTTGTATTTTTAACCATATCTAATACTAATGTAACCATAAATTTTTATGTTCTATTATTTTTATTATTTTTTAATTTTGTATTTATAGCTAAAATTTTAATATCTCTTTGTTACTCATATATAGAAAATTTAAGACATATGAAAAAAATGATTAAATTACCATTTCTGAGAATTTTTTTCGAGAAAATGTCAAAAATAGCTGAAGAAAAGGATTATAAGGATCCAGTTGTTTCGTTAAATACACATGATAATTCCATTAAATTCACAAGAAAATATAAAAAAAAATATATTTCTTGTTTATTTAAAAATAATATGTTAACAACAGAAGAAAAAAAATATTTTCTTGATGTTATATCAAATTTTATATATTTTGGTGTACTGAATTTAAATTTTTCAGTTTTTCATTCATATTTCATGGAGTTTATGTTACGGTTATCAATAATTGATAATGAAATGCTTTACAGAAAGGGTGGAAATGGAATTTTAAAATTGATAGCAAAAGATCCAAATAACATAGATGAATGGATAAAGATTAAGGAACAGGAAATTAATAAAAAAACATTTTTTGAAAGGCATAAAAAAATATTAAATTTATTTTCAAAAAGTTTATTTGTTATTCAAAATAATATAAAAAGCATTGTATATAAAGGGGATAAACATACTATAATTTCTGATTATGAAGTATTGATTAATGTTTTAAAATATGACGAAGATTTTATAACTGATTTCAAATTTTTATATGATGATAATGCAGTTAAATCAGGATTAATACTCTCTGATTTACATTTATCCTTCACTAAAATTAAAATGAAAGATAAAGAATTAATTAAACAGTTATTTTCATTATTTATTGCAAAAAAAAATATTGTACAATTTGAAAGAGATATTCAACTTAAAAATAAAATAGAGCAACTTACGTCGTTATATGATATCCTTATAAAATCAAGTGAAAAGAAGAAACTTACATTTAGAAAAAATGTTGAAGACGCAGTTAAAGGAGATCCATTTGATTATAAAATCTTAGAAAATGAATTAAAGTCAGTAAATGATAGAATTAATAATTTAATTGAAAACTATCAGAAGTTAAAAGATGTTGATTATTTTGAAGGTATGGGTAACATTGATGCAGAGAATATGGATTTAAATAACGATTCAGAGTTTTTTAATAATAAATTATTAGAACTAAGTTTTAAAGAATTAAAGGATGATATTACAGAAAATGAACAAAATGAAGATATTAGTAAAAAGGAGAAAGAAAAGATATATGATGAAACAAATAATGATGATCAGACAAAATAGAACACAACTTTAGTGAACATAACATGCAAATTAGGATAATTATATGAATATATATTATATGTATATATATATATTATATATATATTTTTTTTTTTTTTTTTTTTTTGAGTTTTCTTATTAAATATAAATTTTATTTATGTATTTACTATTTATTTATTTATTTATTTATTTATTTATTTATTTATTTATTTATTTATTTATGTATTCTATGTTTAAAAAAATATTATTTAAAGTTTAAAACTCCAACAAATATATATATAAATATTTCACAGTTTTCATAATATTATATATTATATAACAATATATCTTTTTCATATAGACATATTTCTTTGTAAATATTTATATTATTTTTATTACTGTAATAGGAAGATTATATTGTACAATTTTTGTTTAAAACATATTATAAAATCTTATAAAGTTCAATAATATATTTTTACGTTTGAATCATATCTTTATCTCTTATATAAATATTTTAAATATATTTAGTTAAAAATGAATTTTTTAAGATGAAATATAAATATAATTATTACTACTAAATATATTATTAATATATATAAATTTTTATATAAAGTTTACACATTTATAAATAATATAATTATAAAATATATAAAAGGGAATATAAAAAAAAATATACACATAAATAAATAAAATTAATTATTAAAAAAAAATATATAATATAATATAATAAAATTAAATTAAATTCATTAAAAAAAACAATATTATTATTTATTAAATAATTTAATATAATATTTAAATATATATATTAATTAAATAATATAAAATAATAATTAAACATATATATATTAATTAATTTAAAATAAAAATTAAATACACATATTAATTAAATAATTTAAAATAATATTTAAATATATATATTAATTAAATAATTTAAAATAATATTTAAATATATATATTAATTAATTTAAAATAAAAATTAAATACACATATTAATTAAATAATTTAAAATAATATTTAAATATATATATTTATTAAATAATTTAATATAATATTTAAATATATATATATTAATTAAATAATTTAAAATAATATTTAAATATATATATTAATTAAATATATATATATATAATTAAATAATTTAAAATAATATTTAAATATATTTATTAATTAAATATATATATATTAATTAAATAATTTAAAATAACAATGAAATAATTAAAAATAATAATTAAATATATATATTAATTAAATAATTTAAAATAATATTAAATATATTTATCAATTAAATAATTTAAAATAATAATGAAATAATTAAATATATCATTAATTCCTTATTAAATTATTTTAAATAATATTATATAATTAATATAAAATTAAAAAATATATATATTAGGTATATAATTTAATAAATATTTTTTAAAAAATATAAATAATTAAATAATTAATTTAATTTAAAATAAAATAAAATAATATATTTAATATAAAAAATTATTTTATTAAATATATTTAAATATATACCATATGATTAAATTAATATTAAAAAAATATAATTAATTATAAAATATTAATAATTAATAAATAATATTTAGAAAATTATAATTAAACAATTATATTAATACCAATAAACAAAATAATATTATTTATATAATAATATATTAAAACAATAATTAAATTAATTATAATGATATATTAAATATATAACAATTAAATTAATAAATAAATTAAATATATAAAATAATAATATAAATATTAAATTAAATATATAATTTATTTTATTAATACACAATAATAATAATTATTATTTTAAAATAAACCTTTTTTTTTAATTTATTATTAGTATTATATTAATTTAATTAATTAAATTAAATAAATACATATATTTTAAATAAAATAAATAATATATTATAATAAATAAGTTAAATTAAATATATAATTTATTTTATTAATAAATATTAATAACAATTATTATTTTAAAATAAAATATTTATTTTTAATTTATTAATTATTATTATATTAATTAATTAATTAAATTAAATAAATAAATAATATATTATAATTAATTAACACAATTTAATATAAATAAATATTAAAATATAAATTAATATTATTTATTATAATTAATTTTATAATTTTTAAAATAAAATAAAATAAAGCTTATATTTAATAATAAATAATTATTAATTTAATTAAATATAATAATATATATTTTTTAATGGTTTATTCTTATAATTAAATAAAATAATATATTAATTATTTATTTATTAATTTTTTAATTAATAATAAAATAATTATAATTTATTTAATAAATATATAATTAAAATAATAAATACACACATATATATATATATTAATTTAATTAAAATATAATTAATATTTATTAATTTAATATAAAAAAAATAATATTATAATTAATTATTTTTAATATATATTAATTTAATTAAATTAAAAAAATATATATATAATATATTAAATGATAATAAATTAATAATAAATATTTTATTTTAAATATAATAAGTATTATCATATATATTAATAATAAGAAATATATTTAATTAATTTAATTTTTAAATATTATTAATAAATATAAAATATTTAAATTAATATATTAAAAAAAATAATTATATATATTAATAATAAGAAATATATTTAATTAATTTAATTTTTAAATATTTTTAATAAATATAAAATATTTAAATTAATATATAAAAAAAAATAATTATATAATTATGTTTATAGACATTTTATATAATACAAATAATTAATAAATTTAATATTTATTTGTTTTATTATAAAATTATTATAATATTTTTATTAAATTATTATATATATCTTTAAATGTTATTATTATTAAATAATAAAATTAATTAAATATAATTAAAATAAACAAAATATTTTATTTATATAATATATATATTTTATTATAATATATATTATATATATTAAAATATTTTATTTAAATTTAATATAATTTATTTATTATTTTAAAATGTTAACATTGTTTTATATATAAATTATTATGGATTATAAAATATATAAAGTTTAAGAAATAAAATCTAAATTATTATTTAATAAATATATTCTATGATATATTATATACAGAATCACATATATATTTTACAAGGGAAAAAAAAAATTTAGAATATGTATAAATATAATTTATTGAATATAATATATAGAAGAAAAAATATTTTTTTAATATATTCATGATGTAGGAGTTTTATTTTGTAATTGTTGAATGGAAATGTTACATTCTATTATTTTCCATCTTTACACTCTTATTCTCCTATTAGGTTTCTTCCCCAAAGAAGGTACCAATACTATTTACATTTTATATGTATTACAAAATACAAAACATATTATTAAAATATTAATTATATAACAAATGGAAGATTATTTAAAATTTTCTTTTCTTTGATTTTGTTTAAATAAATGAGGAAATCATATTCATATATTTTAATAACTTATTTAGAATGAATTATATTACTATAGTTATATTTTCTGAACTATCAAATTCAAGAACTTTTTTTAATTATCAAAAATGAATTAACATATATTTTATTTAAAGTACACTCTCACTATTATTAGACAATATCATTTCTTTTTTTCAAAATAAAAGAGTAAACAAATGATTAATAAAGAAATATGTTTTTCTTTACCACATATGATAAATACTACAAGAAGTTATGCAGTAAAAATATGTAAAGTCAATTTTATAAATAAATGACAAAATGAAACCTTGTGATTATAGTTTTAATCGTACAATTTATATTGATTTACTACCAAAATATAAAGTGTTTCTTCAGTTTTACATAAAAATACTTTTTTAAAATAATATAAATCAAAAAAAAAGGTTTTACATGATATATACGTATTTATTTTGTGGAAATAATAATATATACATAAGAAGACATTTTTTATTATATTTTTAGGGTTATGAAAAAAATAGACAATTTGATTTGAATTATATGAAACACACGGATATTTAAAAATGTTGAATGTACTAAATGGTTTAAAATATATATGTTTTTTTTTATTCATATTATTATACATAAGGAAAATCTTAATAATCTAATAAATGGAATTTCATATCTTGGTATAACATATTGTGTATTAATTATCATTATGGAAAATTAATATAAATATAAATAATTTTATGAAAATATTTGAAGAAAATTTCCCTTTAAACAATGCACAAAAAAAAAAAAAGATGAAGTATAAAGAACTTATGAATTTTTGTGATAACAATAATTTATGCAGGTAGAAGAGTACAGATTTGTTACATGCATCTTTAAAAAGAATTCACAAGCATATTTAACTTCATATAACATATTTTAAAAATGAAATGAATAACTAATTGAACATATAAAAAATATATATTTTATGAAAAAAATAAGAAATTTTTATATTATTTTTAATATTTTTAAAATTATATATGCATTATTTTGTTCCCATATTTTTTTATATTAATAAAATTAATATTAATATGAATTTTCAAAAATTCAAAAATATTTTTATGTTTTAAAAAATTGATAATAATCAAAATAGAATTTATAAAAACTCTACATATTTTCCAGTTATAACAAATATACCAATTTAAGCTCAAAACAATTATATATATATATATATATTTTGTAAAAATAAATGATGCACATAAGTATCTAAATATATATAATATTTGTTTAATAATAATATCTAATTTTTCTTTATTTATATGTTAATGATAAGTGTAATATATTTACTTTTAAAAATGTACATTAATAAGAGATATGTCTTTTTGACAAGTATTAAAAAGGAATTATAATTGTATGTTTTTAAATAATAAAAAAAATTTCTGTTCATTATTTTGAATCTTTATTGTGTATTCAACATTTATACAATTATATTTTAATAAACTATTTGATATTAAAATTTTTAATTTAATAATTTAGAATTATTATGAATTCAATGAAGATATACACATTAATATTTTTATTTCAATAATCCATAAATACTTTCCTAGGCTTATATCAGTATTTCCTTACATTTCATTCATTGTTTTTTCTAAGAGGTTACAACTTAGAGAAATATGTATTTCAATTATTTAAAAAAAAATATATATTTTTATTCTTCATTCACTATATATGTAATTGATTTAAAATTGGTTTAATTATATACTTTTAAAAAGTTTTATGTATGTATAGCTTAATACAATAAAAAAACACAAATTTAGGTAACTGTCCATTTACTTTTTAATAATGAAAAAACCAAAATTTTGTTATACTTTCAAAAAAAAAATATAAATATATATATATAATAATAAGAATAAGAAAAGAATAATTTTCAAGGTATTATTAAATACATATAAAATAACATCATACGTTAAACATAACATTTAGAATATTGAATTTTAGAAAAATTTACAAAAAAATTGAGGTATTACACATTATATACATATAATATATAATATATTTTTATTACACAAAGAGAAAATTAAAAAAAGAAGCATTTTTTTAGGATTATATATTTTCATAAAAACAATTACTTAAATATATAATAAATAAGAAATTATATATAATAGTATATATGTTTAAGTGTATAAATATTTTAAATATTTTTCATTCTTTTCTGTATAAATTTCACTTTAGAAATATAGAGAAATAAATAAATATAAATAATAATATATTTTTTACCATGCTATAAATAAATACACTTGAAAGTATACAATTATATAAAAGAAAAAACATATTGAAATTTCACAAGCATTGCAATTATCTGCTTAATTTTTTCAATTTAACTCGTAAATAAAGAATGAGAAAAATAAATTCTTGAAAGGAGAGGAATTTTTTTATAGGAAAATACATGAAAAAATAAAATGAGTATAAACATAAAATTATAAAATAAATAATACAAACCTAAAATCCTTATCGCATTTAAAAGTTAGAAATATTTATAAAAAAAGGATAAAAAAAAAAAATTATAAATCCTAGAAAAGTTTATACACACGCGCAAAATAAAATTAACATATAATATAAAAATTAATCCCAATAATAAAAAAATATGTGAATATAAAAGTAAGGTTTAAGATATTATGGAATCATTATGCATTTAATATTAGGTAAATGATGAAAAATAAAATAAATATGAATAAATAAAAACACGACCTCGAGATTCTTATTTTTTTAAAAAGATATGTAAAGTTGTCTCTTTAAAAAATTACAATTTTTTAATAAATATATTATAAACAATTATTCTTATATTTATTTTTATAATAAAGAATACATTGTTTTGAATGATTGAATTTTAAGATTTATAAGGACATACATTATTCTTTTAATAGAATAAATTTTATAGTATTAATTTTTTTTTTTTTATGATACAATATAAGAATTTTTATTTAAAAGACTAATTTTATAATTGAAAAAAAAAAAAAAAATATATATATATATATTATATATATAATAATATAATATAATAAGGTAAAACATTCCTAAACGTATTATATAAAAGAAAGGATTTTTTATTTTATTATATTTTTTAAATAAATTATAAAGTGATACATTTATATATTATTTCACTTTCAATGATATTTAATTAAAAACTTATTAAGAAACAAATAAAATATAATATGTTTATTTAGTATTATTTTTAATATATACTTTGAGAAAGTATTTTAAAATCAGTTAATTCTTATATATAAGTTGAAGTGTCATTTATATGTATATGACGTGAACAATAGTTTTAAGGGCTTATTAAAAAATGGAAAATATTAGATAAAATGACAAATATTTGAATAAAACAAAAAATAAAAATCACATATGTTCCTTGCTGAAACATACAATATTATAATACTAATTGTATCCATATATATAAAGTTTTCAATTTGATTTTATCAAACCTTTTTTTTTTATACCTAAGAAATTATTAGGATTAAGGGGATAGAACTTCCCAAAAAACGTTTCAAGATATATTGTTTAACAAAAAATATATTTCATATTCAAATTAAATCCAACCGTATACCATCAAGATATCCACCCACATATTTTTTTTCTCTTTATTTTATTACCTTATTGGG
>NC_033652.1:598781-609161 GCF_001601855.1 Plasmodium reichenowi | reverse complement strand
ATTCTTAAGAAAGTCATAAATAATATATAACATAAAACATATAGTATATATTTTTTTTTCATAATATTAAAGACAGATCATAAGAAAAAAACATAAATTTTCCCATTTATTGTATTGTGTAATATAATTTTTTTGGTTTTTTTTATACTAGTATATTGTATATATATATATATATATATATATATATAGATACATACATATTATATATCTATATATCTTATTTTTTATTATTATAAAAAGTTGAGGGAAACATAAATATTATATATATTTATTTTTTTTTTTAAAAAAAAGGCAAAAGCTATGAATAATAGAAAGGGTAAAACACGAAACTTTAAGAAACAAATTAAGTCGAATATGAATAAGGAAAAATGCGAAAAGATAAATGATGACATTCATTCAAACAATGTAGAAATAGAAAACTGTGATAATAAAAGAAATGAGATAATAAATCATAGAAAGGAAAAACATCTATGTTCTAATTTATCAAATATGGCATTAAATCCGAGTTCTTATCATGTTTCAAATCCAATAAGTTCACATAATATAAATGTATATTCATCAAGTAATAATATTATGAATTTCCGCAAGTATATAAACGACGATAGTAGTAATGACATAACAAAACAAAGTAATTTGAGTTCTATAGAATCGCATACAATGAACCTGAATAATTTATACAACTTTAATAACATATGCAATGAAATCAATTCATATAGTTTTAAATCGAATCCATTAGACAATACGAAAGTACAAAATATGAATTCTTCATATTGTAATCAAATGAAATATTCCGATTATTACCAACATAAACACTGTTTATGTCATAGAACAGGTATCTTAAATACTTCAAATTCTTCAGAAAATCAGATAAATTCATCATATGTTTGCAGCTTACATAAAAATGATTATACTAAAATTTCCATGAATTTTCCTAACGCATCTAGTTCGGTTAATGTGGACTCTAATGTTTATAATAGTAATATAACAGCACCATGTGTAATGAATTCGAATCCAATGAATTATAATATTGGGAAATGGGGTTCGGATATTATAAATCTGATGCAAACGACCAATATGAATAACTTAAAAATTAATGATCTTAATTTAAATGAAATTAATAAAATAAATTTTCAAGACTCTAATTTATCCATTTGTTCACATGGAAAATCGAAATCTAAAAAACATAAAAGTGATTATTCGACAGTTCCTTATAATATCCTTTCAAATAATATGAATAGGAATCATATTACATCAAATAGTGTACCTTCAAACAATATTTTATCTAATAATATGATACCAAATAATATTGCGTTAAACAATATGCCTTCAAGCAGTATTATATCAAATAATATGGCGTCGAGCAATATTCCATCGAACAATACGATATCAAACGATGGAATATCAAACAATATAATCTTAAGTAACTTACTATTAAAAAGTTTATCAAACAAATATACTTCAAACAATATGGTATCTAATGATATGTTAAATAATATGCCAAACTATATGCTAAATAATATGTCAAATAATATGTCAAATAATATGTCAAATAATATGTCAAATAATATGTCAAGTAATATGTCAAGTAATATGTCAAGTAACATGGCTAGGAATGTGTCAAATAATATACCAAACAATATGTCAAATAATATGTCTAGCAATTTTATTTCAAGCAACTTGTCAAATAGCTTCATTTCAAATAATATGTCAAGTAATTTGTTTCTAAAGAGTTTGATTTCTAACAACTTTATTCCAGACCATGTAATTCCTAACAACTCGAATTCAAAAAACATCATTTCAAATAACGTCAATTTGAACAACTTTGTTTCAAACAATTTTATATCAAACCATATGGAATATAATAATAGAAAAAACAAAAATTCAATTGCTTCTTCAAAAGTTGATACATTAAATAATGAAAATATGAATTCTTTATCAGAAAAATTAAATCCTTTGATTTTATCTTCATCTCATAGTATTCATAACGAAAACCAAGTATTCAATAATCTCCATTTTTCTGAACATATGCAAAAAGATAAAGAGGAAATAAAAAATGATAATGTTATAAAATATATGCAAGAGGAACAAATAAAAAAAACACCAGAAGCGTATTTATTAAATAACTATTATTTAATGTTTCAACAGAAACTAGAAAATGAACTATCTTATACGAAAAATATGAAAACCGATGACCCTAAAAAATTTAATGATATAATTATAAACCAACAAAATATATGCAATAGTAGCATGAAAAATTATAATAATATTAATGAAGAAAAAAATAAAATGTATAATATAAAAAGACTATAATAAATGAAAAAAAGAAAAAAGAAAATAATAAAAATAAATATTAACTAATGAATATATATATATATATATATATATATATATATATATTTATTTTTTTATTTTTTTTTTTTTTTACAGGTGTTCGCATGAAAACATAACTCAAAATATGAACATAAGTACAATAAAGAATAATGATGATAAACAAATAGTAGTAAGTAAACGAAGTAGCAATGTTTTAAGACAAATGATTGATTTTCCAAGTGTAAACGACAAAATACAAAATGAATCCTTTGCAAATAGAAGAAGAAAAGCACGAGAAATGAATATACAAGATGACATTTGTACTGAGGTGTATAAATCTCAAACAATTAAAGATAGATTAAGATCAAGAGCACGAAAAAAAGGTTTAGAAGGAGTTGTTGGTGGTAGAACCACAGAAGCTAATAGCCAATCCTTATCTAAATACGATTTTCTTTTGAATAAAAATACAATTCCTAATAATACGATTAATTTAAGAAATAAAAAAGAATCAAAACAAAATGAACAAATGAATAATTCTAAAGAAACATGCTATCACATAATAGAAGATATAGATAGCAATGTAAATGAACAGATTACAAAGGATATAGATATTAATGAAATAAAAAGTAATTTAAAAGTTGATGAAAATATGATGGGATTCTTATATACAGATGAAAAGAAAGAGGAAACGAATCAAAATCAAGAGCAAGAGAATATTTTGGATTGTGCTAATAAAACGGTATTTAATAAAAATGGAAGTAGTATAAGAAGAAAAAGAAATAATGAAATTAAAAATAAAAAACACGAAGAAGGGAAAGATAAGGAAGATAAAAATTTGAATGACAAAGATATGGAACAGACGAATGTAGAAGAAAATGATATTGAAGAGGAAAATATTACTGAGGAAAATGAGGACAAAAATTCAGATGATAAAAATGTTGAGGAACGTAACTGTCGTGAGAGTGCACACGATAGAAGATTCATACAAACACGATCCAAGTATAAACAGTTGTACAATGAAAAACATAGAATAAATAAAAATATGCATAATAAGCAAATAAACAAAATGTCACAAAGAAATAATCGTAATAGAAACATGGAAAATATGGACGAAGAAAAAAAAAGTTCAACAGATATTTGTGATAATTCAAGAGAAATGGAAAATGATAAGAATGAAGAAAATGTAGAATCAGATAATATAAAAGAGTTAAATGGAATAATAAATAAAGAAAATATAGATAATGATGAAAATAAACCATTTAATGAAAACAATATAGAACAAATAAAATTGGATAATTCTGATGAAAATATAAAACCAAATATGCAAAAAAACAAAGAAAATGTTAATACTATAACAAATGAAAGAAACAAAAGAAAAAGGGAAAAAACAAAATGTACAGATGAGAAAAATGATCAGGACAAAGATAATACACATGAACACATGGTAGAAAAAAAAATGAAACTTGAAGAAGAGTTCGAAGAGATGGAAAGAAACACCAATAATAACAAGATTAATTATGATAAAAATAATAATGATGAGAAGAACAATAATACAGATTGTACAAATTGTACAAATTGTGAAGATAATATTAAAGAAAACAATATAACACTTTTAAACGGTAATATAGAAAATATTGATAACGATAAAAATAAATTAGTAAGTGAAACAGTTGAATGTACAAATGATATAAATGAAAAGAAGAAAATAGGAGAACAAATTGCATGCACAAATAATGATAAAATGCTATATTCTGTAAATGTTATAAATGATGATTTTAATATGAAAAATGTGGTGGAATTTCTGTCTCATAATGATGTTGCTATAAAGAAAGAATTAAATTATTTAAATATAGAAAATAAAATACATGAAAGAGAATATATATTAGATAATAAGAAAACGTTACATATTGATAACAAAAAAAATAAAGATATTTATCATAATATTGCAAAATCAGGTATTGATGAAAATATGATTAATAGTAATTTATTTGATAATTATGATAATAAAAATAGTGTGAGAGATTTGCCAAGAGATTTATATTCTTCAACAGATGGGACTATGGATATCTTAATTAATAAGAAAAAGAAAATATGGTCAAATATAGGTTGTATTAATTATATGGATAATTTTGTTGGTAAAGGATCTTATGGAAGTGTTAGAAAAGTTTTATATAATATAGATTTAAATAATGAATATTTAAAATTTTATATTGATAAAATAAATGATGTAAAATTTCTTAAAGTATTAACACACACATGTCATATGAAAAAGGGTTTAAAATATCTTGTAGATAAATATGATATAGCTTCTGATTCGGATTGTGTTAGTTATTGGAATGATTATTATTTAGAATTAAAGGACCACGTGAATGATGAAAAATATGAAGAGATAACAAACGAAACAAAAAATGTACAAAACCTACAAGATGAAAAAAACAAAGGCATTGAAAAATCAATAAATAAAAATACGAACAAACCAAATGAAAAGGAATTAGTTATTTTAGAATCGGATTTGATGTTAAACAATAAGTTAGATAATTGCTTATGTTGTCATAAGAAAAGATATTTTGAATTGGCAGTAAAAGAAATAGATATAAGTAGAAAAGGTAATGAATTTCAATTTTTAAGAGAACAAGAATTATTATGTCATTTTAATTGCAATGTTATTAAACCATTAAGTACAAAAATAGGAGATTTAAAAAATAAACAGAATTATGAAATATTAATGCATTGTGCTACTGGAGATTTAAGAAAATTATTACAAAATTTATTATATCATAGAAAAAAAGAATATGAAAAAAAAAAAAAAGTAAATAAAATATTAAAATTAATTCATATTTTGTTTGGAAGAAAATATCATTGTTTTGAGAGTTTATATAACTTTGAATGTATAGGATTATGTTATAAAAAGTTAAAAAATATAAAAATGAAAATAAATAATAATACTATTGAAATAAAAAATCCAGAATTTGATTATATATATGAAAATGTTAAAGAATATAATTGTGGTTTAACTGAATCAGAATGTAAGTTCTTATTTTTTCAAATAGCAAGTGGTATTAGTTTTATTCAGACATGTTATCAATCTAATATCGTACGTTTAACTGATATAAAATTACAGAATATTTTGGTATTTACTGATTCATATAATATATATAATCCATTAAAATGGCATTTATGTATATCTGATTTTGGTTGTTCAGCTATGGAATATGCTACTTATTATTTAGAAAATTCAAAAAACTATATGAATGTATATAAAACTTTATTGAATCAATGGAAATATGAATTTAAAAATCAGTTATCATCATATTTCCAAGGTACTGTTTATACTATGGCACCTGAAGGATTGTGTTATGATCATAATGGGAACTATAGGCAATCCAAATATAATCAATTAATTTATTTTTATGAACAAAATTTTGGTGATATTGAAAAAAGATTTGAAGAATTGCAAAAACCTCCAATATCTGTTAAACATACCATGCATAATTTGAAGGTATTAAATATCAACTGTAATGTAAATTTTACTTTCCTAAATTATCATCATAAAAAATATAATAATGAACACGATGAAAAAACGATACAAGAAAGTACGGACACTATAAAAAAGGAAAAAAATACGCTTAGTTGTAAAAAGATCAATATGGATAATGAAACTAATCGAACAAATTACAAAAATTATAAAAATAAAAATTATATGAGTGAAAATTTAAATATCCCATCTGAATCTAGTAATACGAACAATAGCAGTACTAATAATTATAACAATAGTAATAACCCATCTGCATCTACACAATACTCTCCCTTTGACATCAGATGTGATAGTTGGTCATTAGGTATAATTCTAGCAGATCTGGCAAAATGTGGTGTGAATTCATATGAATATATGATTATGGATAACTACCGTGAAGAGGATAATTTATTTAATGAAAAGATTGAGATCCTTAATAATATTATCTTAAAGGATTTAAATGTTTTAAAAGATGACGAAATGTTTTATATAAAATATATTATGGATTATTATGACATTATAAGTTTACAGTGGGGTGATGAAATAATACAAAATGAACAAATAAAACATAATGTGCATATGCATAAAAAAATTGATACTAATGAAAGTAAAAATAAAAATAACAATAATGAGATTAATAGGGATAATACATATAATATATATGATAAGCATAAGAAAAACCATGCAGATAATAATAATAATAATAATAATAATAATAAAAATAATATTATTTTTACTAACACAGATGAAACAAATAAAGAGAACAAAAAAGTTCATGTAAAGAGTTGTAATAAAAAGACACCACATAATAGCGATATGTGTCTTAATAATATCTGTTCGAGCTCTAATACTGTCGGTATGGTATTCAACAAAAATGAAATATACCTTAATTCATTGAAGAAAGATGATGAAAAAGTTCATGTAGAAAATTCAGAATCATTTACTCAACATTATAAATCATTAATATTAAAATACAAAAATTATATAAAGAATGACAAATTAATTCAAATTAAAAACGAATATGTACATTATTATAAAATTTATAAAAAATTTTTAAACGAAGAAAACATGCGAAAATATCTTTTATTAGCACTTTTATTGATGAATAATAATATATCTTATAAAAGATGTAATGAAATTCAATCTTTTGCAAAAGTTGAATTAACCATAAAGAACATTGGCTCAGGTATATTTAAATTTAGAAATAAAAAAGAAAAAGAAAATTATATAAAAGAATTTAAAATGAATGTTCAGAATGATATGATGAATCCAAATAAAGATTATTGGCATAGTAGACTAACAAATAAATATTTAGCTTGTATATTAAAAGATATATGTCATGATGATTTTTATAATAGAATGAAAAAAATAAAAAAAAGTTTCAATAAATATGAAGTACCATTAAACTATAGTGATGAATATTGGGATCTATTAACTAATCTATTGAACTATGTGCCATCCGAAAGATTATTAGCTTGTGAAGTTCTTGGACATGATTTTTTTTCTGAGCATAATGAAAAAATTCATAATATTATTAAAGAAAATAATCATGAAAGATATGTTGAGTTATTTAAAGATGAAACTTTTTGTGATACTTTGTTAAAAAACTACAAACAAGAAAAGAAAGAAAAAAATTATATAAGTAGACCTTTCTTCCAAGATTTGAGAAAGAAGTTGGATGGTGTGTATAAAGAAGATCAGAAAAAAAATATTCAATCAGATTTTAAATTAAAATTGAAAAAATGCTCTATTCCATTGGAAATAATTAGAAACAAAATAATTTTAAACAAGCAAAATTCAAAAGAAAAATGTCATAATAAGGATAACTGTTATACTATTGATACTACAAATAACAGTAATATTATTATTAATAATAATAATAATAATAATAGTAATAGTAATAATGTTTTAAGACATAATAAAAAAAGTGATATTTTTAATAAAAATATAGTTAACCAAATAAATAATAATAAAACTATTAAATATATAATTTTAATGTATGAAATTATTATTAAGAATATGAAAAAGACATGTGGCATGTGTAATGACATAAAAAATTGTTTAAATTATAAACATATAATAAATAAAATTAAGAATTTAGAAAATTTAATTTTAAATTTCCAACTAAGTAAAAAAAATATTATATGTGATCACAAAAAAAAAATTAAATTACCAATGTTATATTTAAGCAATGTATGTAATAATATATATTACTTTTTAAATGATTATTCTATTTTTGAAGAATTTAAAAATTTAGATATATTTATGAATATACATTTACCATTTGAACATTTATCTTTACCATTGTGTGATGAAAAAACATTTCGAAATAAAAATTTTGCTAATTTTTATTTTAAACCGATATATTATTATTCATTACCATATAAAATTATACATGCTTGGTATACCGGACCTGCACATATTTATTTTAATCATCCATATGTACCTGATTTCATCAAGCTTATTTGTTTAAGAGAAAAAAACGTTTTAAGAAGAAAAGAAATTATCTTTTGGTATGATGAAGATATTGTCTTAAATAATATTCTTAAAATTAAAGATATTCTTAAATGTTCAAATGATTTCTTATGTACCCCTTATGTTTCTCATTTAATAGGTAAACAGCTTATATTACGAAAATATTTTATTACCAAATTTTTTAAGGACAAAATGAAACTTTATATTGATAATTAAATAATATATTATATATATATATATATATATATATATATATATATATATATTTCACATGTATACAGAAACATAATTTTCTTTTTTTTTTTTGTGTCTTATATATATTATATCCATATAAAATATTTAATCATAGTAAAGAACATAATAAATTCATATATATATATATATATATATATATATATATATCCTTACCAAATGTTTTATAAACATATAGTAGGGATTTTTTTATATGAACTTTTTAGCTTATCATTTTTTTTGCTTATTGATCCCTGAATATAATATGTTCATTTGTATATTATTATAATATATATATATATATTATGTATCTTTGAAGAAATTATTGAATTATTTTTATGTGTTCAAACTTTTCAACTTCCTGAAAAAAAAAAAAAAATTCATACATACATATATGTATATTTATATATGTCATATATTTTAATATATTTTTCTACAAACATTTTACGTGAAAGACGACAAAAAAATGGAATATGTAAAAAATATACCTGTCTTATCATTTTTTATATAACATTTTATATATTTATTTATTTTGAACAAGAAAAATGAGATGAAAAAAACACAATAAAAAAAATGAAATAAAATAACGCTTTGTTAAAAATATCGGACACATATAATAAAAATAAACAAATAAAATTATTATATAAACCCATTAAATATTACATATGTATAAACACCTTATTTGTCATTGCATATATATATATATATATATATATTTTAATATATATAATGGAGTAATATAAAATTTTTCATATTAGAACATACCACGTGAATAAGCATATTTCATTTTTGTATATATTTTCTTATTTTATGAAAAGATGGCTACTAAAAATACAGAAATAAAACAAAATGTTTTTTTTTCAAATATTTTTTGCCATTCTGAAGATTTAAAAGTAATGATAAAAATATTAAGACAATTTGTATAAAAAAAAAAAAAAAAAAAAAAAAAACTATTTAAAATGGAATACGAATAAAATGATTATTTTATATAACTTTTACCTTCAAATCTGATAATTTAACATAACACATATATAAATATATACATACATATATATATATGTGTAACTTTTCATATTGGTAATTATAGAATTTAATAAGATTAGATTCAAAGAAAAGAACTCATGAGAAAACTAAGGGCAAAAATTATTTATCGGCAATCAATTTTTCCTATGAAAAAAATGAAAACGATGGTATGAAATAAATAAATAAATAAATAAATAAATATATATATATATATATTTTTTTTTTTTGTACTATCTTTATAACTGGGTTTATTATTTTCTTTATTTTAGACCTTTTCAAGGTTGAAGAAATATACGACAGAGATTTTTCATCAAAAGAAAAAAAGTGCAAACTATTTGTCCCGTTTAAAAAGAGGAAAGAAAAAGAGCCTCGATTTATTACCATTGAAAAATTAAAAAAGGAATATAAAAGTATTAATATTTATGACTTGTTAAATGAGAAAAAGAAATTGTTAGATATAGAGGAAATGAAATTTACTTGGGAAGACATATTAAATTATGATGATTCATCCTTTGATATATTTACAATTGAAGAGATAGTTCAAGAATTAAAAGAAGAAGATCATATAAATGAAATGTATAGAAAAAAAAAAAAAGCTCATATAGAAGCAAATGAAGAAAAATATATAGAACATATGATAAATGATGAGAAAAGGAAAAAAAATAAAATGAATGAAGATTTTATTATACCTTTTAAAGCTAAAGGAGTATTATATACAAATACTGAAATATTTGAAAGTATATTTGAAGATATATATATTTATGATTATAATGAGAATTCAAAACTATTTAAAGCAAAAAAAAAAACAAGCAAAGAATTTCTTTATA
>NC_033652.1:578781-596281 GCF_001601855.1 Plasmodium reichenowi | reverse complement strand
ACAAAAGCATAAAGTCCATGGATGAACGGTTCGAAAAAAAAATCAATTCATTAAATCATAAAAAAATAGAAGATGATTTCAATTTGATTTTAAAAAATATGAATAAAATTAATAAACATGCTAATGAATATTATAAAAATAAAAATAGTCTAATTAAAAAGATGAACGAGAAATTGCAATTTTTCAATTCATATGTGTCCCTATTAATATCTTTGAGAAAACCTAGCATTAAGGACAGGCACAAAAATCAGGTAAAAAAAAAAAAAAAATATAATAATAAATAAAAAAACTAGACACATAAAATAAAAAAAATGGTGCAATATATATATATATATATACAAATATGTATTTTTATTCAATCATTCATTTTTTGTGAATATGATTTTATTTCGATATAGATAGCTCAGATCATTGACGAGAAAAAAAACATCGACTTCAATAATATAACGTTTAACGAATTATTAAAATTAAACATTAATAATAAAATTACTAGTATTATTAATATTTGTGAGAAGGCAAATAAGGAAAATGCAATCGAAAAGGTAATAATAAATAAATGAAATATTAACAGAAGTAATATAATATTATATTTAAAGGTATAAGATATATAGTTAGCACTGTAATTATCATTTTGAAAAATTAAATAATTCTTAATCATGTGGACACACACACACACACAAAAAAAAAAAAAAAAAAAAAAAATGTACCTATCTTTTTTCTGTTTATAGTTTTTATATAAAATAAAAAATAACTTTAGTAAAATAATATTTCAAATGAAACATGAAGAAAACAATAAAATATTTATAATTTCTAATTTAAATGAAATATTAACAAAAATAGAAGAAAATCTTGTGTTAAATCAGAATCTACTAATTATAAATATATATGAAATATATCATATAGACATAATAAATAATCAAAACATGATGATAAATGCTAATGCTATTATAAATACTTTAAAGAAAAGTCAGAATTTGTTCTTATATCTGAGTAGGATATTTATTTTGACGGATATATCTAAGCAGTTGATCAATGAATCGAAAAAGTAAGAGGGAGAATATAAACATAAATAAGAACATAATTATATATATATATATACATACATATATATATATATATATATTTATTTATTTATTTATTTATATAATTATGTTTATGTATACAGTTTGTTAACCAACCGTATACCATCAAGATATCCACCCACATATTTTTTTTCTCTTTATTTTATTACCTTATTGGGTCGTTTCTTGTAGATACAAATTAATCCACAGTAATTTCTTGAATATGTACAAAGTTATAGAAGAAGATAAGAAACTTGAAAAGTTCTGCACAAGGAAAGATACAAAAGAGAAACTAGGAGAGTTGTATAACAGTTTGAATTTTTTATTAAAAAGTATAAATGAATATTTAGATTTAAAGAGAGAAATATTTAATCGTTTTTATTTTTTAAGTACAGATGATTTAATAAATTTAATATCTTCTAATATAAATGATCAAATTAATACTTATCTTTTTAAAATTTTTAATAGTATATATAAGCTTGTAATAGTAAATGGATATATAGTTTCCTTTAAATCTCAAAGGGGCGAAGAATTATTATTATGTAATGAAATAGAAATTGAAAAAAAAGAAATAACAGAAATATTATTACAAGTAGAAAAAGAAATGTTTTCTAGTGTAAAAAAACAAATATATGAAAATTTAATTGAATATAAAAATTTGATAGATATAAAAGAAGATGATTTTTTAAAAAATAATGAATTCCGAAATTCATCTCATAGAAAATCATATAACCATAAAAAATTGTCTTCTGATAAATATCAACAAAAAAGTAGTGATCATTGTAATTATAATTATAATTATAATTCATCAGAATATTTTTCATATTCATCTAATATGTCATGTACATCTGATATGTCTAATTCTTCAGATTCATCTTATGTTACTTCACCTATATCTAATGAAAAGGAGAATAAATTTTATGATAATTACAACAAGTCTTATCATCAAACAAAAGACAGTAACAATAGTAATAATAGTAATAATAATAATAATAATAATAATAATAATAATAATAATAGTAATGATCATCATCATAATAACAAATATAATGTAGAAAAAAGTAATCGAAAAGAAAAGTATTCTTCTACACAAAATAATATGAGAATGAAAAATTATAAAGAAAAAGATTCATCAGTTCATAATAATATATCATATGAAACAATAAATAAAAAGATTATATTTTGCTTAAATAGAAATAGTCAATTTGTTCTTATAATAAAGAATTTATTTTGGTCTAATTTAGTGGAATTATTTTTGAAATATAATAATTTGAATAAATATAAAAAAATATTAAATGAAGAATTATATGAATATATAAATATAATAAATAAAGTAGATAAAAAAAAAAGTGTCTTATTACATACACTTATAATTTCGCTAGTTCACAATAGAGATATAGTACAAGAATTAATTAAAAAAAAAGTTAATGATTGTAATAATTTTAATTGGTTAATACAATTAAAATATTTTTATTATAATAAAAATTTATATGTAAAATATTTAAATGAATCACATATATATGGATATGAATATATTCATAATGATAATCAAATTATATTAACCAATTTAATAAATAAATATTTTATATCTATATTACATTCTTATAGTTCTAAATTGGGTGTTTGTTCTGTTGGATTAGCTGGTACAGGAAAAACAGAAACTACAAAATATTTCTCAAAATTTGTAGGCAAGTTCTATTTTGTATATAATTGTAGTAGTAATATAAATTTTGAATTCTTGAAAAATCTATTTTTTGGAATAGCAACCAATGGAATTTTTTTTTGCTTCGATGAATTTAATAGAATATCTATAGAAGCTCTCAGTGTTCTAGCTCAACAATTATGTAATTTATTTAATGCAAAATCAAAAAAATTTCTTATGAATCATATGAAAAAAAAAAATCATCATAAAACAATTATAAGACAAAATAAAAGAAAAAATAACATTACAGGTGTTCATTGTCTGAATGACCTTTCTTTGGATTATAAAAATGAGGATCCAAAAAGGGAAGGAGGATTACATAAAATAAATAGAATAAATAAAATGAACGCTCCAGATAATATAAATAATTTCAATAATAATACAAATGAATATATAAAGAATAATAATGATGATGAGAAAGAAATATATAAAAAACCAAATAAATCAAATAATATAAATAATAATTATAATAAATTAAATCTTAATGAAAAAAAAAGTCTCATTTCTAAAAAAAAAAAAAAATTGTTATTTTTTGAAGGGAAATATATAAACATTAATGAAGAATTTAATATATTCATAATTATTAATCCTTTTTATAAAGGTAGAAGTGAATTACCAAATAATATAAAATCATTATTTCGATCTTTTCATTTTATAAAACCTGATTTTTTTACAATCGTACAAGTTATGTTATATTCCAATGGATATAAGTACAGCAAAATATTGTCTAAAAAAATACTTTTATTATTTGATCTATGTGAGCATAATTTGAGTAACCAGAAGCATTACAAGTATGATTTGAGGACTGTTAAGAAGATAACGTATGTTATGGGGAAAATTAAAGAGGACAAGACAGACGAGGGTAATAATAATGATAAAAATGATGATACTGATGATGATAAAAATGATGATAATGATGATGATAAAAATGATGATAATGATGATGATAAAAATGATGATAAAAATGATGATAAAAATGATGATAATGATGATGATGATGATGATGATGATAATAATTATAAGTGCAGCATTTATCATGAATATAAATTTTTATTTATAGCCATCATCGAATGCATCATGCCTTCCATAGTAAAAAACGATATTTACCTTTTCCTACAAATTTTGAAAAATATTTTTTATGAATTATATACATATAACCAATCATTAAATAATTCAAGAAAAGAAGAAAAAGGTGTCAACTTAAAAAATATTTTATCAAATAATCGTAATAATGATAACAGCATTTTGATGTATTTAAAAAGCTTTTATTCAAATATAAATGATGAGAAAAAGAAAATATCGAAGAAAAAAATGAAGGAAGAAGGAATTCAAAATGAAAGAATACAATACAAAGAATATAATAATAAAGACAATTATAAAAAAAATGATGATAGTTATTTTGATACAAAAGAAATAACAAATAAGGATATTACTAATTTAAATAGATCAAACATTTTGACAAAAAAAAAAAATCATATATACGATATAGGTGATGTATCAAATTATCAAATATTAAATGATGAAGTTTCAAGGAATAAAGAAACATTATTATGTAAAAGAAAAGAGCCTGATTTTACAAAAAAGGATAATTCTGAAAATAATAAGATAGATATATTAAATAATAATAATAATAATAATAATAATATAAATGATATGAAAAATATAAAAATGAATATAAAAAAAAGGAAATTTTTACATAAAAAAGAAATAATAGAAGATTATTTAAAAGGTATGTTAAAAAAAAAAATGTTAGAATTAAATTATGTGTGTACAGATAGATATATTACCAAATTAATTCAATTATATAATATGATAAATTTTCATACTGGTATATTATTTTTATCTTATCCTTTATCAAAAACAACATCTTATAAAATATTAAGTAGAACTATTAATACAATTAATGATAGAGAAATTATTAAAACAAAAATAAATGATTATATAATTAATGCTAATGTTGTAAAAGAAAAAGATCTCTTAGGATTTTATGAAGAAGTTTCAAATAAATGGGTACATGGAATATTAACTAAAAAAATTTTAGAAATCAATACAACTTATAATAATACAGAAAATTATTTAAATATAATATATTTTGATTGTTATTTACATTCTTTATGGATAGAAAATTTAAATTCTGTTTTAGATGAATCCAAAATTTTATGTTTATCAAAATGTGATATTATTCCTATATATAATCATACACATTTTATTATGGAAACATATAATTTAAAAAATATAACGATGGCTACTATAAGTAGATGTGGTTTAATAATATTAAATACATATGATTTAAATATTGCATCTTATATATGTTCATATATAAATAAATTATCAAATAATTTTGATATTATTCATAAACATATTTTATTAAATTTATTTCTTGTATTTTTTTATAAAAGTGTATTATTTATATGTATTAATAATTTATTTGTATATACATTTAATGAGTATTATTATTGTATTTCTTTTATTAAATGTTTAGATAGTCTCTTATCATATTGTACGTTCGAAATTACAGATCCAAATATTAAAACGGAGCAATTCCAAAAATTTATCACTTGTATATTTATCTATTCTTTAATATGGTCTGTTGGTTCAAATACATATAAAAGGGGAAGGAAAATATTTAATGACTTTCTATGTTCTAATATTTTAAAATATAATTTAAAGATAACATTCGAAACGTTAGAAGGGAGAATAATTGATATCAGACAGATAAATGAAAATAATAAAAAAAACAAAAACAAAAAAAAAGAAAAGAAAACTACAGATCTTTCGCGTTCCTCATTTGATGGAAAAGAAACCAATGAACAGCAGAATCAAATGGACATCAAAAATGTAAGCAGTGTGTTGAAAAATATGAATGATGTTATAAAAAATGTAGGTGATGTAAAAAATGTAGGAGATGTAAAAAATGTAGGTGATGTAAAAAATGTAGGTGATGTAAAAAATACAGGTGATGTGAAAAATACAGGTGATGTGAAAAATACAGGTGATGTAAAAAATATATATCCTGCCATAAGATCAGATTTAGATACAAGCTCCACAAAAAATATTAATAATAACCATACCAAAACAACAGACATTATGGACACGCACATGATTAAGAACAACAATTGTAAATATATGAATAATACAAGGAATAATAATTTACAAGCACAAAATGATAATAAAGAAAAAATATATGATGGTAAAGATGAGGAAATGAATACAATCAATAAAACACATATTATAGAAAAAGATACATTGATAAAAAATAATATGTGTCCATATTTTTCAGATGAAAGCAGCTGTAATTCTGATATAGATATATATAATGAGAAGAATAAAAATATTGATAAATATTATGAGAGCTTAGATAATATATATGATTATTATATAAAAAATTGTAAAAAGTATAAAAATTTATATAAAAATTATGATATAAATATAGATGGAAATAATAATGACTTTTTTCAAAAGTGTTATGGGAATTATAGTTCAGATTCAAATAGTAGTAATGATCAGAGATATTTAAAAAGGAAAGGTAAGAAAAAACAAACATGTAGGAGAAAAAAAATTCAATCTTATATAAAAGATGATATTAAAAGGGATGACATTAAAAGGGATGATATTAAAAGGGATTATATTAATAAGGATATTATTAATGATCATAATAATAATAATTACCATAATTATGATGATTACATAAAAAAATATAGTTATGAAGAAAGTGTAGATGATATTCTGAATAATGTTAATTATTACAATGATATCTATAATTTAACTGAGTCGTCAAAAGAAAAAAAGAAAGACCATACGAATTTTGAAATATCAAAGGATGTATCAAAAAAATCAAGTACTTTGTTATTCATCAATAATAATGAAGAGCAAAATGGAAACACACATATCACAATGGAAAGGGAAAAAGAAGGAAATAATATACACACAAAAAAATATAAAGAAGATAAATATTATGATGATGATGGTGATGATGATGATTATGATTATGATGATGATTATGATGATGGTCATGATAATGGTCATGATAATGGTCATGATGGTGCTTATGATGACGGTCTTGATGATGATATGGTAAAGGGTGAAAAAAACATTTTTGAAAAAGTTAAACTAGAAATTAATTTATTTAATTATTATTTCAATTATCAAAAAAACGTTTTTAGCCACTTAAATCATAGTGAGAATAAATTTACATGCATAGATGATTATATGAATAATAGCGATATTATGGTTAAACAAAAGAAACATATATCTGTATTATACAATATTGATATATTTATAAAAAATAAAAAAAACATTATCATAGGAGGATGTAGTAATATAGGTAAAACTTTAAGTGTTGATTATTTTTTAAAAAAAGTAATAGCTAAAGATAAATTTTTTACAGTGGAATTTTTTTTTTCCAATAGTACTAAAAGTAAACATGTTAGAAATCATATAGAATCTAAATTAATAAAAAGAAGAAATAATTATTATGGAACTCCAAATAATCGTATATGTATTTTTTATATTGATGATATAAATATTGAAACAAATATTGGAGGTGTTAAAAATAGTCATTCATTATCTTGTCATGAATTTTTGAGAATGTTATTTAATTATAAATATTTTATTGATGATAATTTAAATTATAAATATATAGAAGATATAACATGTATAGGTACAATGAATAATTCATATAGTACTAGTAATAATAGTCGTCTTTATAATAATTTTAATATTATATATTATAATAATTATAATTATAAAGAAATATATAATATATTCTTTAATTATTTGAATTGTCTATTTAATGTTTATGATATAAATATTAAAAGTTTAATACCAAACTTAGTCCACATGCAAATAGATATTTATAAATCCATAAAGTATATGAAATATGACAACAAAGTGGATAGTAACAAAAGCAATAATAATAATAATAATAAAATGAAGAAACATTCTTGTGGTAGTTATAACTATATACCCTATTCTGAATATAAAAATAAAGAGGTAGATGAACTGTTTCTACATTTCTGGAATATTAATAATATGAAAAATATATTTAAATATATATCATACCTATCCAAAAATATTAATATTAGAAAAGAACAAATGCTTTTATATTTTTTATATGAAAATAAATCTTTCTACGTTGAAAGTTTTCTTTCAAAAAAAAAAAAAAAAAAATGTACAGAAATTATTAAGGAGCATTTTAAAAGATATTTTCATGAAGAAGATACAAATAATCATTTTATAAATACATATGATAATTTATTATTTTGTAATTTTCTAAATTTATATCAAAAGATATATGAACAAGTTTATGATATAAATGATTTATATAATTGTATACATACTTATATATCTGAATATAGTAATAATGAAAAACTTAATTTAATTATATTTGACAATATTTTAATATATATATGTAAAATAACCAAAACTTTTATGATAGATAATTCTCATATTATATCTATAGGAATAAATGATAGTATAAAAAAAAATGTAACCAAAATATGTTCCTATATTATTAATAAAAATTTAATAATATCAGAATTAAATAAAAATAGTAAAAAAAAAAATTTCAAAGAAGAAATTAAAAGATGTCTATTCGATTGTGCTATATATGAAAAAAAATGTATATATTATTTAAACGATAAAAATTATAATAATCTATCTTATATTTTAGAAAATCTAAATAATATATATAATTATCATGATAGTTATTTATTATATACACAAGAAAATTTCAAACATATATTTAATGAATGTAAAAATAAATGTGATCAACATCAACTCGTAAGAAATATAACGAATATATATAATATTTATAAAAACACAATCAAACAAAATTTTCATGTTAATCTAAGTATTTCATTAAACACATCTTATCAAATTCATAAATATCCTTATATATTAAAAAATTCTTATATCATATATTTTGAGGAAAATAATAATGACGGATTGCATATAATTACTCAAAATTTTTTTATTAACCACTCACAAGAATGTAAAATTAAAATGTTTAACATGCCTTCTAAGGAACATAATCACAAAGATGCAAATAAAAATTTACATACAAATAAAAATTTAGATACAAATAAAAATTTAGATACAAATAAAAATATAGATGCAAATAAAAATTTAGATACAAATAAAAATATAGATGCAAATAAAAATATAGATACAAATAAAAATTTAGATACAAATAAAAATTTAGATACAAATAAAAATTTAGATACAAATAAAAATTTAGATACAAATAAAAATTTAGATACAAATAAAAATTTAGATACAAATAAAAATATAAAGGGTCATCTTAAGGACCATATAAATAACATTTCAGATAAACAAATAAATAAAAATCATAATAACATTATTGACAAGGAGAAAAATGTTATATTAAAAGATAACCATTTACATGATAATAAAATTATAAAAAAAAGAAATCAAATAAATTCCAAACATGTTGATAATATTCATAATAACAACCAATATAATGCTCATGTTGGTAGTAGTAAAATAGATAGAGACGAAAATAATAAAGAGCACATAAAGGATGAAGGGGATAATAATATTAATTTGAATAAAGAAGATACTAATGATATGACAAATATTAAAGGTTATAATACGAATAACCCATGTAATAATACAAACGATCATAGTGATCTTATTAAGACATATAATACACGCCCAGCAAATATATGTAATCATCAAATTAAAAATGAAGAACTTCTACAAGTTGATATAGAAATGATAAAACAAGAAGAAGATATGAAATGTCTAGAAAAAATAATTGATAATAAGATATTTATTAGGATACATAAAGAAATAATAATGTTATCTAAAAAATATTTGAATGAAAAAGGTATTAATGTATGCATTAATTCAAATAAATATTTACATTTTCTTGAGCATTTTGATTATTTATTTTTTATTAAAAAAAAAGAATATGATAAACATATTGATTTATATAGTAAAGCATTACATAAATTACATCAATGTGAAGAGGATATAAAAATTATGAAAAATAATTTATTAAATATTCAACCCATCTTAAATAGTACTAATATTGAAATGAAAAAAAAGGTCAATGAAATTGAAAGAGATACAAAAGATGCATATATTAAACAATCTGAAATAAAAAAAAAAGAAAATGATGTGAAAAATAAAATAAAAAATATAACTAATTTAAAAAATGTTGTAAATGAAGAAATAAGTAAAAGCTTTGCTTTATTGAATGATTCATTAAATAATTTGAACAAATTAAAAGTAGAACATCTAAGAGAATTAAAAGCCTTTGTTAACCCTCCATCAATTGTTGTAATGGTTATACAATGTATTCTAACATTTCTAAAAGAGGATGAAAAATATTTAGCATCTAAAATTATCAGACCTAAAAGTGTTAATTATTGGATTTTAGCACAAAAAACGATTTTTAGAGATTCTAAAGTTTTTCTAGATAATTTAAAGCATTATGATAAGAATTTAATTGAAGAAGAGATGATAATAAAAATATCTCCTTTAATAAAAAATAAAAACTTCAATCCTAAATTTGTTAGAAAAGCCTCGAAAGCATGTGAGACCATGTGTCAATGGATTCTAGCTATTTATCATTATTTTATTATTAATAAAGAATTAGAACCTAAGAAAGAGGAAGTCCTTATGTTAGAAAAAGAAATCGATAAAGAGTTAGAACATCTAGATATATGTAAAAATGAATTATTTGTTGTTAATAATAATTTAAATAAAATGGAAAATGAAAAAGAAAAAATTAATATAAAACATAATGAATTAGTTAAAGAAATTGAAAATATAAAACAAAAAATTAAAAGATCAAAAGTTATATTATCATCATTATTAGATCAAGAACATAAATGGAATGATAAAAAAAATTTTTATATTAAAAAGAGAGATTTATTAATAGGTGATTGTATTATAGTTTCGAGTCTTTTAAATTATATATCACATTTTTCATATGAATATAGAAAAATAATTAAATTAAAAATAAAAAAAATATTAAATTTATTTCATATAAAATATACTAATAATATATCTATTCCAAAATTTATAGAATCTAAAATTAATTTAGAAAAATGGGTAGCATATGGATTAACTAATAGTACCTATTACTTTGAAAACGTAATAATAATGAATAAAAGTATAAAATATAATTTATTAATTGATCCTCATTTTATTGCAACTAATTTTCTTAAAAATTTATATCACAAAAAAAGAGAAGTACAAATATTAAGAAATAATAGTTCTAACTTTATAGACAAAATAGAAAAAGCAATGCAACTAGGCAATATTATAATATATACACACTATGATGATTCCACACTTTTGTTTTCCTCTCTTTTTCATTATAAAATTAATAGAACATTATATGATTTTCAAAAAATTAAAATGAACAAAATGGAGGAGATGGTTCATGATCACGAGGACAGGGAACAAAAAGTGACATCTTATGTAAACGATCCTTTGGATATTCCCCTGGGTTCGCAGAATGACGATAATAAAAATGAATGTGGTGATAATAAAAATGAATGTGGTGATAATAAAAATGAATGTGATGATAATAAAAATGAATGTGGTGATAATAAAAATGAATGTGGTGATAATAAAAATGAGTGTGGTGATAATAAAAATGAGTGTGGTGATAATAAAAATGAATGTGATGATAATAATAACAAATGTGATGATAATAATAACAATTTAAAAATCAACTGCGTTAATTTCAACAACAAGATTATTACTGTAGACCCATTGTTCGATATATATTTTATAGTTTATGGTAATATTCAATTTGATGATATTACACAAAATTATGTAAATATAATAGATTTTAATATAAATTTAAAAATTTTAGAAGAATATTTTTTAGAAAATTTAATTGAAAAATTATCTAAAAGTTATAAAGAAAAAAGATCCAATTTAATCCATTATATTCATAATTTAAATAATGAAATAATAATAAAAGAAAAAGAAATATTACATATTTTAAATTATAAAGAAGATATATTATGTGATGATGATATTGTTATTATTTTAAAAAATGCTAATAATCTTTTTTATGAAAATAAGAAAAAAATTAAAGAATTTAAAATTAATAAAAAAGAAATAAACAAAATGAGAGATAATTATATGAGTATGGCAAAACATATTTCTGTTATTTATATTTGTATAAATAATTTGATTACTTTAAACTTTTTTTATAATTTCTCTATATTATCTTTTATTAATTTATTACATATTAGTATAGATAAATCTGATGAAAATAAATTATTAGAAAGAAGAAAAAAAGATATCCTAAATATATTCACTAGAAAAATACATTACGAACTATCAAGAACACTATCTGAAAAACATCAACTCATTTTTTTCTTCTATATGGTTTGTATGATAAATATTTATAAAAAAGACATTGATTATGATGATTATTATTTTCTTATATATGATCATTTTCCTCATACCTATGATATTAAAAATGAAATTGTTAAAATGGAAAAACCAAAATCAACAGAAAAAAAATATAACATAAAAAATAAAAATAAAATAAATCATCATGATGAACACAAAAATGTTAATCTTTATATAAATGCATCTGATAATCATAACAATATGCCCTCAGAAAATAAAAACAGTTCTTCTGATGAAAATTATCAATATGAAAGTGAACAATTTGATACTAGTGTTTCAGGTTTGGATGATGTATCTTTGTGTAGCCTGGCCTCGGAGGGTAGCGAAAAGGATTCTTCCGATCAAACAGATTCGATTAAAAAATACAAAAAATATAAAAATGATGATAATGATGATAATAATGATGATAATAATGATGATAATAATGATGATAATAGTGATGATAATAGTGATGATAATAATGATGATAATAATGATGATAATAATGATGATAATAATGATGATAATAATGATGATAATAGTGATGATAATAATGATGATAATAATGATGATAATAATGGTGATAATAATGATGATAATAATGATGATAATAATGATGATCATATTAGTAATCATATTAGTGATCATCATAATGGGATAAACCAAAAGAAGGATATAGAATACATGGTTATGCAAAAGAAAAACGCAAAAGATGACTTCATAGACACATTTGATAATAATATCATTTTTGAAAAAGAAGAACAAAATAAAAATGAAGATTCAGACTTTATTTTTGATTTCGATACAAAAAAATTAACATGGATGAATAGAAAAGAATATTTAAGTATTAAAAAATTAATAAAAAAAAAAAAATTTTATGAATTTTTTAAAAAAGTTCTTAATGAATATGAATATATATTTCGAAATATAAAAACAGATCATACTATTTTACAACATAAAGATATTAAAAATTTATTAACTAGCTTTGAAAAATTAATTATATATAAAATATTTAGATTTGATATTTTAAAATTAAATATGAATAATTATATAGATAAATATTTAAATATACAAACATCTAGTTATACAAAAGATTTATATAAATGTTATGAACATTCATCTAAATATAAACTAATTTTAATATTATCTAAACATCATTTAAGTACAGCTAGCGAAATTATGATTCTAAGTGAAAAAATTACCGGAAAAAATAATTTAATAATATATAATAAAAATGATGTAAATTATTTAATTCATATTTTAAATGATTCTATAAAAAATGGATTCTGGGTACTCATAGAAAATGCTCATTTAAATATACATCTAATATTAGAAATAGAAAAATATATAGAAACATGTAATATACAATATTCAAATCCTGAATTTAGGATATGGATAAGTACAAGTTCGGTTGAATATTTTCCTTATTATCTTTTAAAGTTATGTATTAAGGTGACTTTCGAAAATGTATATAATTTGAAATCTTGTCTGTTGAATATCTATTCAAATGTGTGTGATGACCAGGAGGATCAAATAGAAAAGAAATATGACCCTGATCAGGCTGATATCAAAAGGGGAGATAATAAAAGTGGGGATAATAAAAAGGGAGATAATAAAATGGGATATAATAAAAGTAGTGAGAGAAAAAGTTGTGATGTTAATTATGATGATGATAATTATGATGGTGATAATTATGATGGTGATAATTATGATGGTGATAATTATGATGGTGATAATTATGATGGTGATAATTATGATGGTGATAATTACGATGATGAAAAAAAAAACAATGTTCACACATCAGATTATGAAAATAATTGTAGCCAAAGCAGTAAAGGAACGACATCTGAAAGTGAACATGCTGATATAAATATGGTACCGAAAAAAAAAAAAAAATTAAACGAAAATGAAAAAATATTAATGAACAAATTAAATTTTAGTTTATGTTTTTTTCATGCATTAATTCAAGAAAGAACAAAATTTAAAAATAAAGGATTTAATAATTGTTATGAATTTACAGATATGGAATTAAGATTAGCTAATGAAAATATTATAAATTTTGTTCATAATAAAAATATAGATATAAATTTGTTAATATATTTAATTGGTAAAATAATATATGGTGGTATAATAATAGATATAAATGATCAAAAATGTTTTAATATTATTTTAAAAAAATATATTAATGAAATAATAACATATTCAAATAATGAATATAAATTTAATAATTATTATTATTGTCCTCATAGTTCAAATAAAAATATTTTTTTAAGATATATTAAATCTTTACAATATGTAACTGATTTTTCTATATTTAATTTACATCCTTCTCTTAATATATTATATATGAAAAATTATAATTTTAAAATATTAAAAAATCTACAACGATTAGAATCCAATATAATGATAAATGATCAACAACAAATACATATCTTCTATATTATCACTATTCTAAAAAATATTTTACCGAATTTTATAGATACTAATATATTAAATTATTTATTTCTAAATAATATTAATTGTTCTATAATAACATTCTTAAAAATTGAAGCTGATAAATATAATTATTTATTAACAATTATATATAACGATCTTACTAATATAATCTATTTTGTTCAAAAAAAAAAAATACATTCTAAAAATATTATTCATACCTATAATTCATTAATTAATTTGTCTATACCTAAAAAATGGATAACATATTCTTTCTTTTCTAATTTACAAATATTCCATTATGCTACACTTATACAAGTCAAGGTTACACATATAAAGAACTACATAAAGAATTTTAAAAACAAAATTTTTAATTTAGGAGCTTTTTTATCTCCCAAGGTAATATCAGAAAAAAAAAAAAAAAAAAAAATATATATATATATATATATATACAATATAAATGTAATTTTTTTTGTGTATTATATTGATTCATATAATTCTTCAAAAAATATTCAAACCTTATTTAAATTTATGTAACCAGGGGCACAACGGATATAAAATATGTTGTTTATGCTTTATATGTTCTTAATATTTTATATGTTCTTAATATTTTATATGTTCTTAATATTTTATATATTGTTTATATTTTATATATTGTTTATATTTTATATATTGTTTATATTTTATATTTTTTAGAGTTTACTGTTAGCCATTCGGCAAAAGTTTAGCCAAGAATTAAAAGTAGATGCTAATAAAATAAAATTAAAATATGAAATAACAAAATATTTTAATGAAGACGATATAAACGATAAAGATCATTATTATATTGGTGGTTTTTTTCTTGAAGGAGCTACATTTGATATTACTAATATGATAATAAAACAATCTACATCTATACAATTATATTCTCCTATGCCTTACATCAAAATATATTTTCTTACTAAAAATATTTCCTATCAAAAATATACAAGGAGAAATTCGTACGTATTCAAGTGTCCCATATATAAAAATATTCATAAATCGGGTACACATCAAAAATTATACACACACATAAATAAATATATATATATATATATATATAATTTATTCATGGAATAAAATAAATATAGATATAAAAACATATATACATAGTGTATATTATATTTTATATATATACATATATATATTTTTTTTTTTTTTTTTTTTTTTTTTTTTTTTATTGCTCCTTAGGATATACCTTAACTAATAATGAACCAATATTCTACTTAAAGTTAAATTCAAGAGAACGAAAAGAAAAATGGATTGAGCGAAACATATCTGGAGTTTTAATGATGAAATATGAATGAAGTTGATGTTTTTTTTTTTTTTTTTTTTTTTTTATAAATCAACATTACATTTACTACATAAATAATTAAATATTATACATACATATATATATATATATTATATTCGTCTTTTTTTCTCGTCAATAAAAATATATATTAAGTAAAAAAATAAGAATAAAATAAAATATATTACTGAAGCAGGTTATACATATAAAATATATATATAATATATATATAATATTGCTTCTTATAAATGGTATAATTTTAGATTTATAAATATATTTTTATTTTTTTTTAAAAAATAATACAAAAAAATATATCGTTTATATAAGCATTTTTATCTTTATTAATTTTTATATATTAGGATGAATAAACGTAATGAGGAGGAAAAAAAAAAAAAAAAAAAAAAAAAAATCAAATATAAATTTATATCTGTATTGTATTACATATATATATATATATAATAATATATATACCTTTTACATTTCTACATTCGATGATAGTTTGCAATATTATTTTGAAGGTACACTTTTTTTTTTTTTTTTTTCCATAGATTCATTACTTTTACCAATAAATATATATATTATATATATATATATATGCCTCCTTATTTTTATGTAAATCTTGTAATAATCGTCAAAATTGAATAAACAAAACAAAATTTTTTTTTTTTTTTTTTTTTTAAGTAAATTATAATATAAACTCCCAATATTTATGTTGCAACAAATATTATAATAATAATGTTTTCATAAATGTTATAAGAAAATACATATAATATATATATAATATATATATATATATATTTATTTATTTATTTATATATCGTATGTTTACATTTTTTTTCGTTTCTATTTTTAATAAAAACTTATTATAAATAAAGAAATGAATAAAATAAATAAGTTGAGGAAAGGAAATAATATTATATTTTTAAATAGTAAAAGATGTTTTTATAACTTTGATGGTATCTACAGTAAGTTAGAAAAATGTGTAATGATAAAATACCCACATAAAAAACAACAGCCCTTTGAAGGCAATACATTATATAATAAATATATAACTACTAACACTAACACAAATAATAAGAATGGAAATAATAAAAGTAGTAATAAGAAATTATATTTGTGTTCTTTATTAAGTATTGGTTTAGTTGGATATATATATTTTAACTGGTACGAAAAAAAAAAAAAGGTAACAGGTTTTTTAAAAGAAATGAAAGAAATATCAGATGAACTTTTTGATAACTTAGATAATATTGTATTATTTGTGTTAGATAAAAATAAATTAAATGAAGAAAAAAAAAAAATTGAACATATTAAAAATGAAATTCAAAAACTTAATATTAAAAATTTAAATTATCTATATACATATAATGAACATACTAAAGATTATTCATGTTTTCTATATAAAGGAAGGAGAAGAAGAAATATAACTGAAGATGAATTAGTAAACGAACCTATTAAAGATATTGTCCAGCCTTTTTTTACACCTGTTAGTGAAAATTATGAACAAATAAATCAAGGAAATAATACTGATAAATATCCTATATATGTAACACATGATACATTTGAAAAGGAGGTACAAAAAAAAAAAAAAAAAAAAAAAAAAAAAAAAATTAA
>NC_033652.1:570343-578384 GCF_001601855.1 Plasmodium reichenowi | reverse complement strand
TGATTTAGATTATTGAAGATTCAAAAAATAATAAAATATTGGTCGTGTTATTTGAAGACACTTGTTTTTTGTGCTTTTTATATAAACCATTTATAAATACTTTACACAAGTTATTTAAGGAGAATAATGTAAGAAATAAAAGGAAACCCATTTTTATTATAACATATAAATAAATATAAATATATATATATATATATATATATATATATATATATATATATATATATATATATTTTATTTTATTTTATTTTATTTTTTTTGTATAGATCAAGTTAAAAATAAAAAAATATAACATAGAGAAAAACGATTATGCACCAAATATGATTGTTTCTAGAGGAACACCAACCTTTTTATTATATCACAAGTAATATATTTTAAAATATATATCATGTAATTTTTATATAACATAAAAAAATTATGAATATATATTAAATATATTTTTCCTTATATATATATTTTTTCACTTTTAATTTTTAGTGGAAAAGGAAATAAGTTAGCGGAATACAAACCCAACGACATTATTAACAAAATAGATGAGGTAAATACAAAACGAGTTATTACATATATATATATATATATATATATTGTTTTTTCTTTGTTATTCATTTTAAAAATAATTAATTTTTTCATATAGATTATTGAATCTCCAAAAAATATGAAGGAGCAAATGTTGGAGAAGGTAGAATTGATACATGAGAGGATGCACCTATTTGGTTATTTAACAATGTGGTATGATATGATATTCAATAAAATAATGATTTACATATGAAAAAAAAAAATATATATATATATATATATATTTATATTTATATTTATATTTTTTTAGGATGACTGAATCAAAAATGATTGAAAATATGCTTATAAAAAGACACATTAAGGATTTATCACCAAAGGTATTGTTTGAAGAATAAAAAAAAAAAAAAATAAATAAATAAATAAATAAAACACATACATATATACATACATATATATATATATATATATATATATAATCCACGTTTTATGAGACCAACTGATAGCCTATATATTAACATATATCTTTATTTTTTATATTTTCGAAGAAATCCGATGATGAAAATATTTATAATGATATATTAACATCTCTTATTGAGGACGACATACATAGAAACGATTTAATTGAAGAGAGCTTGGATTATAGTAAAGAAAAAATCAAAGAAGCCGAAAAGGGTTGTTTTGTAGCAGCAATGGTAATATAAACAAAAAATAATATATACATATATATATATATATATGTACTTTTTTTTTTTTTTTTTTTTTTTTTTTATAAACATGCATGAAAATAATTTTGTTTATTATAACAAATTACTGTTTTATATTCATTATGACATACTGTTTTATGTATTCATTATTTTTATTTTATTATATATATATATATATATATATATATATATATTTTTATAATAGATGATGGCTAACGAATTGATAGACGAAGAAAAAAAAAAAGTTTAGTTATATAAAATAAGTTACCTTGCCTGTTCAGAATTTTTCTTTTTAATTATACAATATATGGATAATTTCTATAAAGAAAAAAAAAAAAGAAAAAGAAAGACAACAAGTTATGAAAATATAAAAGTTAATAAAAGAATATTCAAAAATATATATATATATATATATATATATATATATGTATTATTTTCCAATTTGATACGTAGAAGAATAATTAAAGTGCTTTTTTATTTGTTGGTATGGTTACACACATTTAGGAAATAAAAAAAAAAAATATGAACGTTCATAATATTTTTCGTTCTGTTGTTAATTATGATTTGGTTATATTATTACTGTTGCAAAAAGTTTTTATACCCACATATATATATAAAGTGTGTAAGTAAATAAATGAACATATTTAATATATATATATATATATATATATATATATATACATTTTTTTTTATAAATTATAAATGAGCTTGAAGGAATAAAAGTATAATATAACATTTTAATATGTTCCTTAAATGTTATAAATATAAAACAAAATTGCATTTTATCATCTTATTTATTTATTTTATTTTTTTTTTAATTTTGTTCTATATATTTTGAATGTTTTTATATACATATTTGATAAAAGAAATAAGATATATATTTTTTTATATATTTTAAAAAATATCTTTTATTTACAGCATTGTTCCATTTTCATTTGTTGTTATTTTTGACTTTGGTTTTTTTTTTTTTTTTTAGTTTTTAGTGTACATAAATAAATAAATATATATATATATATATATATATATATATATATATATGTTTATATGTTTATATGTTTATATGTTTATATGTTTATATTTGTTCTTATTCTACAATAATTATAAAACTCCTTTATGGTAATATCTTTTTAAACCTTACAATTAAAGATGTATAATTCAGCCTGAACGTATTTGAAACGAAACATATATATGTATACTTATGTGCGTGTTTGTTCTTAATAATAATTTTAAATAACATATATGTATATACATATATATATATATATATATACATATATATAATATGCATAATATAGATATAGTTAAATATGGGGAAAAGCAACCATTTAAGTGACTTAGTAAAAAATGTTCAATTTTTTGTTACGACATGTAGAGAAAAAAATAAGAAATTGATGAGCATGAGTAGTCTTGATTTATCAGATGATGAAATATATACAACTACAATGAATCTTCTAGAAGATAAAAAATATGGAGATAAAGATGATAAGGGTAATTATATTGAAAATAGTAGTAGTAAAGAATTTTCAGATGAATTAATGTATGGTATGTATAAAAAATATTCTACTACCTTTAATAAACAATTTAAAAAAACGTATACTCAGGATGATCATTATAGGAAATTGTTAAATACTTTTGAAAAGGATAAGATAACGAAGTCTGTCGACCTTAAAGGAAAGAACAATAATGTAGAAAGTATGTTTGATAGAGCAACTGGAATGGATAATGAACAGGTAGTTTCGGAAATGAATAGTAGTAGCCATAATGGTAGTAGTAACCATAATGGTAGTAGTAACCATAATGGTAGTAGTAGCCATAATGGTAGTAGCCACCATAATGATAGTAGCCACCATAATGATAGTAGCCACCATAATGATAGTAGTCACAACAGTAGCTGTAGTTTAAGACTAGAAAGGATTAAAGAAAAAATGAAACAAAAAAAAATAGATGATATGAAAAATGAAATGAGAGAATACGATATACATTTATTGAAACTATATAATAAATTAGAAAGTAATGAAAGAAAAAGTAAATTGCTAAATAAAGGGAAAAACGTATCTTCCCAAAAAATAAATAATAAGATGAATAATACAAATAATGTTATAAAATATAAAGAGAAAAAAAGAAAACATCCTAAGATAAGTTTCGATACATATAATTCAGAAATTTTAAAGATGAAAAGTGATATAATATTAAGAAGAAATAGTACAATCACAAATAAAATATATAAGAAGAGTTATAAGAATAAAACAGAAAAGAAAGATCATAATATTCATATTAATAGTAATGATAATATGGATGTAATCTATAAATGGAGGCAAAAAAAAAAAAAAAAAAATGATGATGTTGAATCCCAAAGCAGTAAAGTTAATAAAACCAAAAAAAAAAAAAATTTAAAAGAAAAAGAAAAAGAAAAAAAAAAAAAAAAATTCAAATGTAAAAATAAAAGCAATATAACAAAAATGGAAGAAAAAAATGCAGGAGAAAATAGTCAAATAAAATATTCCTTTTCAGAAAATATGAGAAAAAAAAGTTTGAAAAATTCATTTTTTTCTCTTGGGAGTAAAAGGATGTCTAAGTTTTATGGTACTACATCTTCTTCAAAAAAGACACTAGATGAATATGAAAACACGTTTTTTGACGAAACATTATTATTAAATAGATTAAATAAAAAAAAAAACGATGGAATATATGACATTGGTTGTATGTACATAAATAATGAAGATGTGAGTGTTAAAGGTTCCAAAGATTTGTTTGATAGTATTAAAAAAAAAAAAAAAATGGAAAAGATGGCAAAAATGGGGAAAGTGGCAAAAATGGGGAAAGCGGCAAAAATGGAAAGAATGGAAAGAATGGAAAAAATGGAAAATGTTGAAAAAATGGAAAATATTGAAAAAATGGAAAATATTGAAAAAATGCCAAAAAAAACAAAAAATTTAGAAAAGACGAATGAGAAAGAATTTAATGATCATGTTAATGGTGTTATTCCAAATATTAAGAATAAAAATCATATGATAAATATTTATAATAAAAATAATATGATAAATATTTATAATAAAAATAATATGATAAATATTTATAATACTAATAGTATGGTTAATAGTTACAATAATGTGGTAAATAGTTATAACAATGTAGTTAAAAATAATTACTATAATATGAATAGATCGAAAATGTTGAAGCATGAATTTACTTCATTTAATGATAATACAGAAAATCTAGATGATTACAAAAATATGATGAACAATTTAAAAGGTAAAGAAGAAAAAAATAAGAAAAGAAATAATTCTTATATTGATAATATTATAAAAATAATAAATTGTTTGGTTGATGAATATGTCCCAAAATTAATTGATAGATATGAATATTATGTAAATACCTTAGATGAAAAAAATAAATTATTAAAAATAAAAATAAAAGATTCCTTAGATTTTGGAGATATACAATATGAGGAGATACGCGAGTTAAAATCTCAGCTAATTCAAAAAAATAATAAAAATAAAAAATTAAATGATACAATAGATATGTTAAAAGATAAGTTAGCATATATGAATGAATTAGAATCTAAAAATTTTGAATACCTCGATGAAATTGTTATGTTAAGAAATCGAGTAACTTATTTAGAAAAAATAATTGAAGAAAATGATCAATCCAAAGAATCTATAGAAATTAAAAAAATACGTAGAAATTTAAGAAATATATATAAAAAGATGAAAAGTGAAATGAGATATATAGTAAATTTTAAATATAAAAATGATAAACGATATAAAAAGAAGAAAAACAGGTTCTCTCTGTATAAATGGTTGTCTATAAATGATAAGGTGGAACAATATTATATGGAATATAAAAAGGATGAAAGTAATAAGAAAGAAAAGAATATAGGTAATATGTGTTATTTAAAGGAACGACAAGGCAGCAAAGATATAGTAGATGATGATATATTATCTTGTGTGGAAGAAAAAAGGGACGACCTGACAAACATAAACAATAAAAATGTTGAAAATGTTGAAAATGGTGAAAATGTTGAAAATGATGAAAATGTTGAAAATAATAATATGGAGAAGAATTATACACGATTTGATAAACAAGTGGATACAAGCGATTTGTTATATTATCATGATAATATAACACTTGAAAAATGTGAGGAAGAGAAGAAAATATCCTGTAATGTTTTAGAAAACAGGATGAAAGATATTACACAAAATAATATTAAACTAAATCAAGATGCTAATGATATCAAGTTGAATCATACAAAGTTGGGTACATTCTTATTACCAACAGTACAATTATGCAATAGTAGTAGTATAATTATACCTATGGAAGATATTAAACAAAATAATACTTTACAAAATAGAGTTGATAAAATAACAAATAAAAGTAAGTATCCTATTCAAAGAGATTCTTTAGTCCCTTTGTGTTCATCACATCCCATCCCAGTCGAAAGTTATCCATATTATCATTATTATTACAGTAATATACATACAAAGAGGGAACCAAAAATAGATATAAATATAAATGTGGATAACAACATGTGTAATAATATTGCTTGTTGTATTAAAGGAAGAGGAAGAGGAGAAGGGGAAGAAGAAGAAGAAGAAGAAGAAGAAGAAGGAGTAGGAGTAGGAGAAGAAGGAAGAGTAAGAATGAGAAAAAAAAAGAACGTGAGAAAATTCTTTAGTATAACTGTTCCAAAGGAACATGTTCTAAAAAAAAAAAAAAAAAAATATATTTATAATAATGATGAAATCATGAATGATAATAAAATTATTATTACAAAAAATTGTCAATTAAAAGATATGTTTAAGAAAGAGGAATATAAAGAAAGAAAAATAAATTGTCCTTATAAATATTATGAGAACAAAAGAAAGAGAGATTTTTTATTTTTCATAAACGCATTAAGAAGGAATGATATATTAAGTTATAATAAAAAATGTAAAGATATTTATTATAATCACCAGCTTGCTCTTGATAAAAAATGTTTAGATATAAGTAACGATTTAAAGAGAAAACGTTTTTATAAGAAATGTGTGGATCTCAGTATGATTAAAGGTAAATATGATAATAAAAATTATAATAGTGATAATAATAATAATGATAATCATAATAATAATAATAATAATGATGATAATCATAATAATAATAATAATAATAATAATAATAATAATAATGATAATGATAATCATAATCATAATAATAATTATTTTAATAATTATTATAATAATTGTTATCGTAAGAAAGAAGCGAACGTTCGTTCTGCATTATCCTTGAATATTATACCCTATGAAAAGGTCGAGATAAAGGAAAAAATAAAAAAAAAAAAGAGTAATAATAACAATAGCATTTGTCGTTTTATATCTTTTGATTACTGTTGTAATATAAATAATATGTCAAAGAAAAAAAAACGTAATGTTTCTTGGGAAAGCACAAGAAGTAGTAGTCATGAAGGTGAAGAGCAAATGAAATGGGGACGAGATTATAGCAATAGATTATTTTTTAAAAAATATGATGAAAAGGATGAAGATACATTTGTGCAGAATAATTATAGTTATGCATATAATTCTTGTGGAGAAGTGGATATGGCCAACACACATTATAAAAATAATAATAAAAAAAAAATAAAATATAACAATAATGATGATAATGATGATAATGATAATAATGGTGATAATGATGATAATAATAATGATAATAATAATAATAATAACAATAATAATAATTATATATATAAAATGATTGCTAATCGTGTGGACGAGAACCCATTATTATTTAGCAACAATATTGTTCTGCCTAATCATTTCTTACCATATATAAAAGATCAAAACAAAAAAGAAGCACATACCACATTACCAACACAAACACAATGGAATGTTAAGGAACCTTTCGACTGTACAGATAAAAATACATATCGCTATTATAATTTATTTCATCAGTATTTAGATATAAATAGAAAGAATTACAAAAGGATAAATGCATATTTGCATAATAACTTTGCATACACATCTGATATACCTAGAGGTTGAGGTTAAACAGATACATATATAAAAAATATATATATATATATATATATATATATATTTCTTTTTCTTTTTTTTTTTTTTTTTTTTTTTATGACATTTAATGGAGTTCATTTTTTATATTATCATAATAATTTTAAACAAACCAAATAATACATTTTTTTCAAAAGGAAATATTTTATATAAATAACATAAGATTGTTCTCTATTATTTTATATGTTCATATATATAATATATATATATATATATATATTGGGCATAATTTATGAATAAATTATAAATAAAAACATCAATATATCATATTAATAGAAAATGTGGAATGAACATGAATTATTTATTTTTATGGCATTATAAAAAATTTAATTGTTATACGGATATACTACAAAAAAAAATAAAATAAAAAAATAAATAAAAAAAAAAATAATAAATTATGTACATTTTGGGATATATACATTATATACATAATATACCATACATATATATATATATATATTATATATATATGTTTATATTTATACTAATAAATAAAAAGAATAAATAAAATAATTTATATGCACAAAATATGAAAATATATAAATATATTTTATATTTGTGTATACTTTTTTTTTTTCATTTTTAATATTATAAACAAAGAAATATTGTATATATATATACCATATTTTATATATAAACATATATTTTTTATTTATTTTACAATTTGATGATTTTTCTTGGATTAAAGGTGAAGGAGCCATAAAAATTAAGTTCTCTTTAATTTTATTTTAACATTTTAAAAAAAAAAAAAAAAAAAAAAAAAAAAAAAAAAAATTT
>NC_033652.1:561992-570048 GCF_001601855.1 Plasmodium reichenowi | reverse complement strand
TTTTTTATTTTTTTTTTTTTTTTTTTTTTTTTTTTTTTTTGTATTGTATTTTGTAATAATAATAAAAAAAAAAAAAAATGGTTTTAGATATAAATTTATTTCGTAAAGAAAAAGGAGGGAATCCTGACAAGATTAAAGAGTCTGAAAGGAAACGTTATCATGATGAAAATAATGTAGATAAAGTTATTGAATATGATGATAAGTGGAGGAAGTGTATATTTGAACTCGAAGAATTAAAAAAAAATATAAATATGATAAATAAAGAAATAGGAAATAAAAAGAAGGTTGACAAGAATGCTGATGTTGAAGATTTGAAAAAGAAGAGTTTAAATATAAAGGAAGAAATACCTAAATATCAATTGAAAGAAAAAGAATTATTAAAAGAAAGAAATAAGTATATAAGTAAAATCGGTAATTTATTAAATATTAAGGTAGTATGTTCAGATAATGAAGATAATAATAAGATAGTTAAAACATGGGGTGAATGTAAAATACTTCCAGCATGTGAAGATATTGATAATAGTATACATGATAATGTAGTAAATAGTAATAATATGAAAAGAGAAACATTAAATAATGAAGTTGATAATAAGAAAAAAATAAAATATTATTATCATTATGATTTATTAAGAAAAATTGGTGGAGCTAATTTTAAAAAAGGTATACAAGTAGCAGGTCATCGTGGTTATTATTTAACAGGTGCAGGTTTCTTATTACATAATGCTATATTACAATATGCTTTAAATTTTTTGGTTAATAAAAAATATATACCTGTATATCCTCCATTTTTTATGAAAAAAAATATTATGGAAGAATGTGCTGAACTTGATGACTTTGAAGAAACACTTTATAAAATATCGTCAACATCAAATTCAACATTATCATCTCAACATGTATCTACATCTCCTACAAAGATATCATCACATACAGATATAAAAGATGATACCACATGTAACGCTCAAAAAAAAACGAATATTTCATCAAATGAAGATTTAACAAGAGATGATTTATTTTTAATAGCTACCTCAGAACAACCATTATGTGCTTTACATAAAGATGAAACTATAGAATCAAAAAGGTTACCACTCAAATACGCAGGATTCTCATCTTGTTTTAGAAAAGAAGCAGGGGCACATGGAAAGGATATTAGAGGAATCTTACGTGTTCATCAATTTGATAAAGTGGAACAATTCTGTATTGCTTTACCACAAAATAGTAATAAAATACATGAAGAAATGATACAAACATGTGAAGAATTTTATCAATCTTTAAATATACCATACCGAATAGTGAGTATTGTTTCAGGAGCTTTAAACAACGCAGCTTCCATTAAATATGATTTAGAAGGATTCTTTCCTACAAGTAATCAATATAGAGAATTAGTATCCTGTAGTAATTGTACAGATTACCAAAGTATTAATCTCAATATAAGATATTCAGATTCAAGTATTAAAATTAATGATTTAAATAAAAATACAAACTTAAATGATGAAATGGATAGTGAATATGAACATTTTTTAACAAATTTTAACACGGAAAATAAATATCATGTTCACTTATTAAATGGAACAATGGTAGCTGCACAAAGATTCTTATGTTGTCTTCTCGAAAATTATCAAAACGGCGAAGGTATTGTAGTTCCAGAAAAATTGCGCCCATACATGAACAACATGGATTTTATTCCCTTTATGGAGTGAACAAGAAAAAATTCTTGAACACGCACATATATATTATTAATTATTCACATGACCATTCAGCATATACAAAAAAATGGGAATTTAAATCATATGTAAATGTGTACATATAAGTGTATGTATTTTAATATGTCATTATATTTTTTTATATATTATTTTATTATATATTATATTATATTATATTATTTTATTTATTCATTATATAATTCTTTATTCTTTATTATTTATTATTATTATTTTTTTTTTTATGTAAAAAGAAAAATGTTATATATAATGTACTTGTAAGAACGTTCCTTAATTGTTTGTTAGACATTTATTATATTCATCATTTTTATTCTTTAAATGAATTTATTATACAAATGAATGTATAAAGTTAATAATTATATATATATATATGTTTATATATATATTATTCAAATGTGTAATTAAAGTAAATAATGAAATAGAAGAAATTAAAAATTATAATAATATATTATATTTTATCTTTTTTTATATTCTTGGCATACATTACAACCCTTATGATACATTTTTTTTTTTTAAGATCAATTTTTTTTTTTTTTTTTTTTTATCAAATAATGAAATAAAAGTTCTTAAAAAAATAGGATTACTTTCTTTCTTACTTTCTTTTTTTTTTTTTTTATACAAAGCAAAAATTCAACTATATACAAAATATATTACATATTTTTATATATCCACATTCTTGAAGAATGCAAGATTTGTGATGTTTACGTAAGTTATAAGGATCATTTATATAGTTCATTTATTAAATATTTTATAATTAAATAAAAAAATATATATGCTTCAAAGTGTTATACATATATATATATATATATAATATATGTATGTATAAATTATATAATATTTTCTTTTCTTTTACCATAAAATATAGGTATGCACACACATATACTTCTGTGCACACGAATATTTTTCTTCTTCAAAAAAAAGGAATAAAATTTATTTCCATACAGAAAAAAAAAATTTTAGCGCTATATATATAATACATCCATGTATTTTTCTTTTTCTTTTTCTTTTTCTTTTTTTTTTCTTTTTTTACAAAATAGAAGAAATATTTAATCTAAATTTTATTCTATGAATCCATAATCAATATTTTAAGAAGAAATAAAAAGTTTTCTTCATTTAAAAAAAAAAGGGTACTTTTGTTCAAAAAAAATAAAAATACATACATATGTATATTTTTCAATATATATATATATTTCTTTTATATAATTCATTTTGTATTTCTGTTGTTCTTATAAATATACATATATATAAATATAATTATATATTGTTCCCCTTTTGTATTTGGTTTGTTACTACTTTTATATATATATTTATATATAATTTTTTTTTTTTTTTTTTTTTTTTTTTTTTTTGTGTATATATATTTATATATTCTGTTCAGAATAATTACAACTTTTGTTCATAATATTTATTAATCTGTTCATAATATTTATTAATCTGTTCATAATATTTATTAATCTGTTCATAATATTTATTAATCTGTTCATAATATTTACTAATCTGTTCATAAAATTTACCAATCTGTTCATAATATTTATCAATCTGTTCATAATATTTACCAATCTGTTCATAATATTTACCAATCTGTTCATAAAATTTACCAATCTGTTCATAATTATGTTAATTATAACAATATTTTAATTTTCACAACAATATAATATCATAAAATATCATATTTGTCATCATAGTTTTCAGAAAATTTCCCATTAAACCAATTTCGTGCCAATAGTGTATCCTTTTTTTTGTTATTCTCCCATTTTATAATATAGTTACATAAGCGTAGTGGACAAACTTAAATGTTAAAAAAAATAATATAATAATATGAACAAGTAACCGTTGTATAATCATAATAATCATAAGAATAATAATAATGCATGGAAGCGAATTGAAAACGTGTACTGGCGTTTGTGATAATAATAATAATAATAATAATAATAATAATAATAAAAATTATGAACAGTTCAGAAAATTGAAATCAAATAATGATACAATTATGAGAAGAGAACATTTGGGAGAAAAACGAGAAATGAATAATGTGGATGGAAAGGAATTAACAATTTTAACAAACAAAAGGACATATTCTAATGACAATTATAAGAATAATATGAGCAATAGAAGAAGCTGTAGCAAGATAAGTTTATTAAAATATAATGAAGAAATATTTAAACATAAAAATGATAAGTGCAATGATGAAAATAATGATATGAGTGATGAAAGCCATAATTATTTCTATAATGATATGTATAATGATGTGTATAATGATCAATATAATGATATACATGATGATATGCCTCCTAATAATAATATAAATAATGATATATATAATGATATATACAATGATAAACAAAGTGAGCTATATAATGATAAGAGTAGTGATGCTACTATATATAATGATAAACATTGTCATATGGATAAAGTGCAGAAACATAAAAATGATAAGAATAAAAAGTTAAAAAATGTTTTAAGCGGAATAAGTTATCAAATGAAAAATGCTATGAATGTATTCGGAGAAGTAAAAGAACATATAAAGTATACAGCTAGCGAAGCAAAAAAAAATATGAATTATCCTTTTTGTAAAGCACCATGTAATATAGAAAATTTAAGAAACACGATATTTATAAATGAAGAAGAGATAGTAATAAATAAAAATATATATAAAAATATTTTCAATAAGAAGAATATTGAAAAAGAACAAGGGAAAAATAAGAAAGAGAATGAGGAACTTTTTTCATGTAATCAGAGTGATATAATAATAAAAGGTAATTATAATTTCGGTATAGATATAGAAATGGTATATGTAAATGAACAAAATAAGATAGTAGTATATGCATATGATAAAGAAACCAAAAAAAAAATACCATGTACATATAAATGGACACGTGTATATTATAATAAGGAATGTGAATTAGTTGAAAAAAATGTATATCCTCATAAAAATGTAGTTTTATATGATGAAAGCGAATACGAATTAACATGTGAAGATATAGGAACAAAAATATATGTTGAATGTTCATGTATCAATGATGAGCAAATAAATGTGGAAAATTTATCTAAGTTTTATTTAAATGGTTCAACAAATTCGGAGAATTGTAGTTATGAAGAGGGTGTTATTGATCAAAAAAAAATGGAACATAAAAATAAATACAACATTGATTATAATCAGAATAATAAAAATGATTCCCATGCTGTTCATATAGATAATGATAAAGGTATTAATGATACTAATGGTTTATCATTACTAAAACATTCTGTAACTAAGAATAATAAATGTGATGAACAGGAGCATTCACGAAATCATGTTTTTGAAAAAAAATCCATGTATTTATTACAAAATTATTATAATAAAAATGGAAAGGAAAAAGACAACCATAATAATAACAATAATAATAATAATAATAATATATATTATATGTATAAGGAGGAAACACCTATAAAAGACTTATCATCCGATATATATGCTTCATATGAATCATCCATATTAAATAAGAATTCATCCTCTACTACTGTTTCAAATAATGATAAAAATATGTATAATAATAAAAAATATCACGGAGTAGCTATAGGTGAAATTGGTCCTTTAAATATAAATGAGAAAACTAAAAAAATGTTAGAACGAATTATAGAAAACGACACTATTAGATATCCTATATATATAATAAAAAAGGTATATAACGATGAAGAGACTTGTAATGATTTTATAAATAATGATGATATGAATAGAAAAAAAAAAAAAGATGATACATTAAAAATATATAATGATGGTAATAGTGTAGATAGTTTTACTGTAAATTCAAATATAGAGAGTGAGCATGATATGGATATATATATGTTATATATACATAAAAATGAAATAAAAATAATTGATCATAATAATATGAATCACATGAACAATGTTAATAATATTATGAGTAATGTAAAATCTATGGATAAGATAAAAAAAAATATGTGGACTCATAAATTTCATTACATATATCCATATGTTCATTTTATGGGTACAAAACATAAACAAAATAATAAAAAGGAAACTTTTCAATTATATATAAATGAAAAAGAATATTATATATGCAAATGTTTATATAAAAGACATAGGGATTTAATAGCTATCATATTAAGATATATGCATGCAAACCTATATATAATAAATGATTATATTTTTAATAATATAAATCAAAATTTTGAAAAAACAAGAGTTAAAAATATATTTGAGAATATTGATGTTAATTATATCTTGCAAAATATAAATAAAGAGTTATTAATAAATCGTAAAATAACTCAAAAATGTTATCTAAAAATAAATAAATTGCAAAGTGAAAAAAATATGTTGGAGGAGGAGTTGAAGAGTACAATTCAGGCCTTTCAATATCAGCTGGGTAAATAAATAAATGAATAAATAAATAAATATATATATATATATATATATATAAATTTATGACATTATAACAGTAGCATGATATATTTTATGTGTTGTATATATATATATATATGTACATATGTATATATTTTTTTTTTTTTTTTTTTTCAATATGTCTTGATTTTATTAGATAATGTGAAAAAATTCAAAGATGAAAACGACCTTATACAAACAAATGAAAAGCTCATGAAGGAAATAAAAATATTGCAAGAAAAGTATAGAAACGTAGATTTGTTTTTCAAAAATAAGGTATCCTTAAGAAAAAATATAATAAAATATAATATAATATAATTAAATAAAATATCTACTTATGTATTTATTAAATATATTGTTTTCTACATTAGTATAAGACATTAATAAGTGACATAGAAAAGTACAAAAAATTATTGGACGAAAATAAATCCAAGGTAATTCAAACGTGTACTATAATATACATACATATATATGTACATAAATATATGAACATATATATATATATATGTACATATATATATGTACATATATGTGTTTATATTTTTTTATTTTTCTATGTCGTAGGTTAATGAAGACGACGTGGAAAAGTTACAGTCAAAATTGAGGACACTGGAAAAAGAAAAGGCATGTCCATGAAATGGATAAATAAATAAAAAAAAAAAAAAAAAAAATATATATATATATACATATATACATATATATATATATAACAAATGTGATGATATTACTAAAAAAATATAATTTTTTTGTTCTGGTCGTGCAGGATAATTTATTAAATGAAAATGTTCAAATGTGCAATATATACAACGAAGAGAAAAAAAACAAAACTGAGCTGGAAAATAAGTTGAAAGGTTTAAGCATAAAACTAGAGACTTTAAACAATTCTTTACAGGTAAAATGAAAAAGAATTGTAATAATTAAAGGATATATATATGTATGTATGTATATGTGCATATATCTATATATAACATTTGTGTGTTAGGCAATATTTTTTTATACAACATATACTATTTCATATATCATTCGTATTTTTATATGTAGGAAGAAAAAATTCAAAGAAATATTAATTCCGAATCCTTAAAAGAGATGGAAGAATTAAAAAGAAACAATAAGGATTTACAACAGAAAAATGTAAAAATTTCGGATGAAATGAATTTATTAATAACTGAAAAAAATAGACTAACCAAATTAGTAGATTCTCTAACAAAAGGTAACCCCTAAAAGGAAATTATCGGAAGGAAATATGTATAAATAAATATAAACATATATGTATATATATATATATATATATATATATATATTTTATCTTAGATATAGAAAAGTCTAAAATAAATAAAAATGTGAAGAGTACAGACAAGAATATGGATATGTAAGAATAAAATAAATATATAAATAAATAAAAATATATTTCTTTTATGCTTCGCCTTCATAAACACAAACATATATATATATATATATATATTTATTTATTTATTTATTTACATTTTAGAGATCAAGATAAAGAAAAGTTATTCAAAGAAATTTCGTTATTAAAAGATGAAAACGAATTATTAAAAAAAAGAATAAAAAAGTTGGCAAAAATGAGTACCATCAGAACTTAAGGGTTGTTGTTATATACTTCTTCCCTTGTTTTTGTATTTAAATATGTGCAGCACAATTTATTCAAATATTTAATTTATAAATTTTAATTTATTTATTTTATATGATTATTTTTAATGAATTTTTTTTTTTTTTTTTTCTTTTTTCTTTATATTTGTTTCCTATTAAACTGTGATGATACACATTCTCCCTTGAAAATTAAATATTTTTTTTACTATATTTTGTCTTTTTTTTTTTTTTTTTTTTTTTTTTTTTTAATTAAAAATTTTTAAATTTTAAAATTTTATTTTTTAAAAAATAAAAAAAATAAAAAAGGAAAAAAAAAAAAAAAAAGAAATGTTTAAATAAAAAAAATAAT
>NC_033652.1:557838-559665 GCF_001601855.1 Plasmodium reichenowi | reverse complement strand
AAAAAAAAAAAAAAAAAAAAAAAAAAAAAAAAAAAAAAAAAAAAAAAAAAAAATAAAACATATAAAAAATAAAACATATAAAAAATAAAACATATAAAAAATAAAACATATAAAAAATAAAACATATAAAAAATAAAACATATAAAAAATAAAACATATAAAAAATAAAACATATATAAAATTGTGAAAATGCATTTGTGAGCATAATATTTATAATCATTATATTTATGATCTTAATATTTATGATCTTAATATTTATGATCTTAATATTTATAATCTTAATACTTATCATCATATTTATCATGGTTGTATTTATTCCTGAGCTGATTGATGATGTGCTCATTTATATATTTGTTTATTATTACCTGAGAGAAGTATGTAGAGGATGACTCCACATGACCAGATGTCACATTTCTCGTCGTATGTACCATGTAATACATCTGGAGCAATATAATAAGCAGTTCCTATTTTGTCTTTCATTTTTTTACTATATTCAAAATGCGTAGATAATCCAAAGTCTATAATTTTAATTATCATATCTTCTTTATTTTTAGTTTCTAATAAAATATTTTCTGGTTTTAAATCTCTATGAACAACATTATTTTTATGCATATATGTAATTCCACTTAGAATTTGTTTAATAATTCTTGCTGCATCGATTTCATAAAATCTTTTTCTACTAATAATTTCATCAAATAATTCTCCTCCTGTATATACATCAGACACTAGATAATAATAATTATTATCTTCAAAAAATTCATATAATTTCATTATATTAATATGATCTAACATTTTTAATAACTCTACTTCTCTTAATAAACTTTCTTTATCTGTTTTTCTTTTAACATGTTTTTTGCTAATAACTTTTATTGCATATTCATGACCAGTATGTTTATCTCTACTTAGTATCACTTCACCAAAAGAACCTTTCCCCAATATTTTTATTCCTTTATATTGTTCATTAAATACAACATTACTATTCTGTATAAACATCCCAGGTCTTAATTTACTATTATTAAAACTATTCTCTACTATTTTCTTCGATATACCTACACTACTTTCTTTCATTTCATGTCTCTCATTACCCCCTTTCAAACTTTTCTTGTTTGTTTTATGCTGTTCATTTTTTGTGTTGTTAACACTCGATACCTCTTGTCCCATATTTTATTTCTCAATATGTTCATATGTTGTTCTTTATATATTGTCTAATGGATTCTTATGATACTTTTTCAATTATATATATATATATATATATATATATAAAATATATCCTATATGTATGCTATCTATATTCGGTGAGTTTAAAAATATGTAAATATAGAGACACGTATTTCTTAGATAGAATATAAAACATATGAACGAATGAATAAAATAAAAAAAAAAAAAAAAAAAAAAAATATATATATATATATATATGAACACGAATGAATGTACAAATTTTTATAAACGTATATATTAAAGTATGTAAAAAAATATATATATATACTTTTATTTTATTTTATTTTATTTTATTTTATTTTATTTTATTTTATTTTATTTTGTTTTATTTTTATTTTTTTTTTTGTCCACCTTCCATATATATATAAATAAAATTCTTTAGTCTATTATTTTTTTATACTTACAAGTTAACATTAATGTTACGTTCTTCATATATATATTATATATATGTATGTGTGTTTATCTTTATATACATACACTTATATATTATATAATATATATTTATTTATACACTTCTATATATATATATATATATATTTTTATTTATATAGTTTTTTTTTTTTTTTTTTTTTTTTTTTTTTTTTTTTTTTTTTTTTTTTTTTTTTTTTT
>NC_033652.1:553468-555968 GCF_001601855.1 Plasmodium reichenowi | reverse complement strand
AATAAATATTATGTATTGTTAGTAACACGTTTGTTATTGTATTTCTTTTCGATATAAGATAATGTAAAGCTGCTTTTGTATATTTTAAACATACGTAACATCTACAATTTTTTTCTAAACGTGAAAAGTCATATTTATATTTTGCTTGTTTTAATTTTATTGTTCCATCAAAACTTACTGCAGTATTAAATCTTGCCGTTCGAGATGGATATACACAATCATACATATCATAACCAAATAAAGAACAAAATATTATATCGACTATATATCCTATTCCCATTATATATCTACATTTATTTGTTGGTAAGTAATTATATTTTTTATTCTTTTCATTTGAACAATGATGAATAATTTCAATAAATTTCTTTTTCTTTTCTCCTCCACATAAACCACCAACAGCATATCCATTTAACTTCTGACGTAAAATATAATCCATAGAAATATTTCTTAAATCTATATGTAACCCACCTTGAACTATACCAAATAAACTTTGTTCTTCTTTTTTTTTATGAATATCTATACATCTCTTTAACCATCTATTAGTACGATGTGTAGCTTCTTCAATCTTATTTTTATTTTCTTCTAAAGATGAACGAACGTCATCTAGAGCCATGATGATGTCACTACCTATAAAATTCTGAAGTCTTATCGATATTTCAGGCGAAAGTAATATATCTTCTCCCATATCTACATATTTTTTCCTTTTACAACTATTCTCTTCATTTGTATTGTTATAATTTTCATCACAAACATTTTTATTTATCTCATCAAATATATCATCAACTCCATTATCACGTACTACCATATTATCATTATTATTATCATTCTTATTATCATTCTTATTATCATTCTTATTATCATTATTATTATCATTATGCATGTCGCTACACACACTTTCACATGTTCTCTTTACTACATCTCCAACATTACAGGCCTTGATATTTTTCTTTATAACTTCACTATTATAAATATTATTAAATAATATCCCTTCCTCTAAAATTTTTATCCTTTTGCTTAAGGACACCATCTGGAAACCACCAGAATCAGTAAGCATGGCGTTCGGAAATTTTATTAAATTATTTATATCTTTATTATATTCAAATATCGACATATCATATATATTAGATAAATGATACGTATTACTTAAAATTATATAATTACATATGTCGTTTACATCTTCTAAAGTTAATCCTTTAATACAGCATTTTGTACCTACAGGCATAAAAAAGGGGGACAATATAATTGTGTTCTTTTGTGCAGGCTCACCACTACAAATACTATCACTACATAAATTACTACTACAAATATTACTACTACAAATATTACTACTACTACTATAAATGTTGTGATTATTATTATTATTATTATCAGCACCATTGAGATACTTCTTTTTTATTACGATAAGATTTATACGAGCTCTTTTATTCTTTTTTATATTAATAAGCTTCAAGTTTTTGCGGTAATCTTTAATTTTTTTTTTTTTATGCCTATTACAAGGTTTGTCATTATCGTATATACAATCTACCTTGGTTTTATTCTTATCATCAGGATCCATATATTCTATCTTTTCATTATCATCCATATCGCTGTCATCAGAACTACTTATATAATTAGAAAAGTAGTCTTTATTTGGGCCCTTTCTTAATTCATGAATTACTCTATTTATATCTTTCATATCAATATAAGCAAAATTATCTTTACAGAATCTTACAAAATTATTATAATTCTCACGATCTTCTTTAGTTAAAAAATCATATGTAAGGGGTTCTTCATAATTATCATTTGTAGTATTATGTTGTTCTTCATTTATTTTTTCATTTTTTCTCTTTTTTATTAATGTAGCATCATTTTCTTCACTCATTTTTTTCTTCTTATTATTTCTTGGCTTGTTCCTACAGCTTTTCGTTGTATTTATGTATGTGTTTTTATTGGAAACAAATTAAAAGAAATGAATAAATAAATAAATAAATAAATAAATATTATATATATAATATACATGTAACACAATTTTTTAATTTATATATTTTATAATTACTATTTGATTTGATTTTATTATTTTTTTTTTGTTGTTGTTGTATCCCTATAGTGATATTTATTTAAATTATATACTTATTTTATTTATAATAATTTTATTTAAAAAAAAAAAAAAAAACAACAAAAAAGCCGTCATGATTCCTTTTTTTTTTTTTTTTCTTCTTCAATAATATATAGAGATCATCTAATGACAACACATAGAAACTTTAAAAAAAAAAAGTTTACATCTAAAAAGATTAATAAAAATAAATATATTATTTAATTTTCTGTGTTCTCCTCTTTGTTAATTATATATGTATATATATATATATATATATATATATATATAATGTAACTCGAAAAAAAATAAAAAATTTATAGTATGTATATAAGTGTTCTATAAAAATAGTTAAGGTATAGATCATATATATATATATCATAAATAATAAGAGTTAAAAATCTTTAAGAAAAAAAAAAAAAAAAAAAA
>NC_033652.1:551986-553368 GCF_001601855.1 Plasmodium reichenowi | reverse complement strand
AATTAATTATTATTTCACATATGAAAAAGATAACATAAATATATAAAAGGTAAAGAAATGTATAAATAAATAAATCAATAAATATATATATATATATATACATACATATACATATAATTATATATATTATACTTGTATATATTCTTTTTTTTTGGTGATAACTTTTGTTTTTATTCATGTCAAAACTTAAAACATAAAATATAAATAATAAAAAAAAAATAGAAACAAAAGGTGTTTTATATACATAAACATAAAAATACTACAAAAAAAAAAAAAAAATGAAAACTTTTAAGATTAATACCTAAAGGTTGAATTATGAAATAATTATAATATAATAAAAATATAACATATAAATAATATATATATATAATATATAATATATGTATATATATTTATTTATATTGTACCAAAAAATATAATAAATAAAAAATATAATTTATATATATATATATATATATATATATATATTTTTAATTTATTTTATTTTATTTTATATTGTGTATTTCCTATTTCAAAGTTGATCTAGATACGTTTCTTGTAAATCCATAAAATTCTCAAATTCTTCTTGTGTCATGTCTTGTTGTAGTTTTTGAGCATCTACAGAAAGTACAAAAGAGGAGTCATATATAATTCATACAATTCAAAATATATATATACATATACATATATATATATATATATTTGTTCTATTTTTATTTTCTTACCTAAAAGGGAGAATTTCTTGTTATATTTCTTGACATAAAAAAATGGTAACTCAGGTTCAAGCATTTGTTCTTCTTCTGACTGTTTTGTGTTTTCATTACTTTTAGAAACATTGTTTTGAGCCATTTTCTCATTTTGTTTATTTTTCCTTTCTTTCTCTTTACTTATAAAATCCTCAATCTTTGCATTACCATTCTTTCTTACATTTTTTGTAGGATCCTCATGTTCCGCATGTTTACTTACACTCTTCTTACTTTTAACATTCATACATATTTTTATCTTCTTGTCCTTTTTCAGAATGCTACTACTACACGTGTCCGTAAGCCCATCGTCTTTTTTTCTTTTCCCTCCATCCACAACTTTATTAAGTTGACCTAAAAAATATATATATATATATATATATATATATTTATTTATTTATTTATATGTCCATATATATATATTTATTTATTTATTTATATGTCCATATATTATATTATTTATTTTTTTTCTTATGGGCTTATTAAAAAATTATGACTTATTCATATTTCACATGAATTGTTCAGGCAAAAAAAAAAAAAAAAAAATATATATAATATTCTTTAAGTTTTTTTTTTTTTTTTTTTTTTTTTTTTTTTTTTTTTTTTTTTTTTTTTTTTATATTTTGTTTTTTTTTTTTTTTTTGGTTCTCCATAAATAAT
>NC_033652.1:550685-551586 GCF_001601855.1 Plasmodium reichenowi | reverse complement strand
TTTTTTTTTTTTTTTTTTTTTGTGTATGTTCGTTACTTTGTGAAATTAGTGATGAGTTATTTGTCATGGACACCTCAGAAGAATTGTTTGTAAAGGATTCATCAGAGGATCGTTCAAAAAAGAAAGAATTGGAGTTTACATTTTTTTTACTGAATTTTTCAGTATATAAGGGGATGAAATAATTTTTTAGTTTTTCTATATGTTCTTTTAAAATGTTAAGATATTTGGTGTATTTGTTGTAGATTTTTTCATCATTGTGATCGTCATTTTCCTGTACGGAAAAAAATAAAAAATAAAAAAATAAAAAAAATATATAAATGTACATATTTATATATGTAGACATTTATAATTTACAAATTGACAACTAATCATCTTATAATATTATATTATATTATATTATATCATATTATATTATATCATATTATATTTCATCTTGTTTATTATTTATTTCTTATTTCTTTTTTTTTTTTTTTTCATGAGCTTGTTTTACTTACGATTAACTCTATTTTATTATTACAGTAACACAGAAAATGAGCGTCGTAAGAATCTAAGGGAAGTATCTGAGCGTCTAGCTGAGAATATGTGGCATTACAAAAATTACAAATATAAATATCACTTTCATTTTTTTTTTTTTGCAATTCATTTTCCATTTGTTTAATCCTAAAATCTAGTACATAGACTATGTAATTATTTAAACAATAAAAGGTTTGAAAGTTGGTTCCTTTTTCATTATTTTTATATTTTTGTATTTCTATAATGAATTTATCTTTTAATAATTTAGATAGGATACTTCTTATCTTTTGTTCATTCATATTAATGTTATTAACAATATCCTTTTCTAAATATAGACATTCGTTATTAATAAACAAATCAAAGATAACTATTTCTTCATCACTCATAA
>NC_033652.1:547663-550585 GCF_001601855.1 Plasmodium reichenowi | reverse complement strand
GCCTCTTTCTTTTTTCTTTTTTTTTTTAAAAGTTTTTGTAAGTAATAAAACTTTTATAAGTTTTCAATAATATATATATATAATTTTATGAAAGAAAAAAGAAAAGAATTTAAGTTGTTAATATATATAATATATATATATATATATATTTTATATAAGTTTAAAAAAATATGGAAATGCTAAATATGTAATAAAAATGTAATATATATATAATATTTGCTTATTTTTATTTAATTTTTTTTTTCTTTCTTTTTTCTTTCTTTCTTTCTTTCACTAGCTTTATAAAAATTATTTAATATATATATATAAATAAATAAATATAGTTTTATTTTATAAAGCAGTGTATTTAGAAAAAAAAAAAAAAAAAAAAAAAAAAAAAAAAAAAAAAAAAAAAAATAAATATAAAAATAAATAAATATATATATATATATATATATATATATATAATATATATAATTTATATACATTATATTATGTACATATTATATTCCTCTACTTATATATATATATATATATAATATATATACATATATATATTATATAATAATAATAATATTTTTTTTTGTAACAAATTTATATAACAGCAATAATTTATGAACAGTTTTTTTTCGTATATATAAAAGAAATTGCAATATACGAAGAGAAACACCAAAAAATTAAAAATAAAATAAAATAAATAGGATACAATATAAAAGTTTATATGTTTTTTTTTTTTTTTTTTTTTATAAATATTAAAAAAAATGTCATCATATTGAATATATATATAAATATATATGTATATAATAAATATATATATATATATTATATTTATTTATTTATATATATTATGGTAGAGACGATATGTTAGAAGAAAATGGACAGCCATAAAATAGCAAAACCAAAAAAAAAAAAAAAATATAATAAATAAAATATATATATATATATATATATATATATATATATATTATATTTATATTTTTATTCTTTTATTGTTTTATTTTTTTTGTGCACATACTTTTAGCATCAAAATAAAATATTTATTTTATTTTATTTATTTTTTTTATTTTTTGGTATATATTCATTACTACATTTCATACTATATATTTATCATGATGAAAATAATAAAGAAGAATTAATTTATTATGAATACATATTTTTTAAAATAATGGAATGTAAATGTATATATATATATATATATAACATATACATATATATATGAATAAATACATATATACATGTTTTGTTAATGTATCATATTTTCCTAAACTTTCGAATGAACAGATTGATGATATTTTGTTTTTTCAAGAGTTATAACATTTTGAAGAAAATGTAGGATAATGTGACAACACATTCTTTTAAAAAAAATAAAATATATATATATATTATATCTACTGTGTATTTTATTTAATTTTTTTGCGTGTGTTATATATATATATATATATATATATATATATATATATATATATATATACATATATATATATTAATATTAATATTAATATATTTATAATATTTATTTTAACAAAAATGCCAGAAAATTCGTTAAAGGAAGAAAACAAAAAAGGAGATAAAGATCGAGAAATAATTCTTTTGGGATTATTAAATTTAGATTCTTTATATGGAGAAAATTGGTTTGAAGAAAAAGAAAAAATTAAAAAAGATATAGAAAATAAAGCTGTTAAATTAAATCAAGCATTTAAATATCCATCCATATTTTATGAACATTTTGAATTCTTATCTTCTGATGAATATAATTATGTAAAAAATAATTATATATACAGTGCCATACTTATATATAACCCTAATATTTCTAATAAACATAATATTCAAAACAAAAAAAACCAAGGATCAAAAATTAAAATTTGTTATAATGGTGTGGTAGACTCAAATCAAGGCCAAGAACATACAGCAACACAACATACAACTGAAAAAATGAATTATGAGCAGAGAAGTCATTCAAAAAATGAATCAGTAGATCATTCAAAAAATGAATCAGTAGATCATTCAAAAAATGAATCAGTAGATCATTCAAAAAATGAATCAGTAGATCATTCAAAAAATGAATCAGTAGATCATTCAAAAAATGAACCAGTAGATCATTCAAAAAATGAACCAGTAGATCATTCAAAAAACGAACCAGTAGATCATTCAAAAAATGAACCAGTAGATCATTCAAAAAATAATTCTAAAGATTGTCTAAATCATGATGAAAAACACCATGCCGATGGTAATCACGATAAAAAAAAAGAAGGCATAGGAGTCCTTGTTATAACATGTAAAAAAATGGAAAAAGTAAAAATGAAACATTTACTTATAAAAATGTTAAAAAAAGAAATAAAAGTAGAATCGGTTGTTCTTAAATATAAAGAAAATATACCACATCTTCCTAAATCGAATAATGAAAATAAGCAAAAACAAACTGAAATTAAATATCTTGATAAAGAAGAAAATATCTCTTCTCCTTTTATGTTAAACAAAAATTTCGACGTCAAAAGAAATAATTTTTTCAACATGACAGCTTATATATATGGTAAGAACAGAATGCCTGAGTGTATATGAACAAATATATTTAAATAAATAAATAAAAAAAAAAAAAAAAAATATATATATATATATATATATATATATATATGTATATATTTACTTTTTAGGCTCGTCGAACATTCTGGCCAACACCAGTCTCGTACAGAGAGAATACTGCGATGATGAGTGGGCAGAAAAATTAAGAAAAACGAAAAAAGAAAAACACGAAAATAATCAAAGTACTGATAGTTTTTCTAATAATATATTAATTAGGTCCTTCACCTCCTTGTTCAAAAAATGAAGTTATTTCAAAAAATAAAAGATAAACATATATATGTATATGTATATATATATATATATGTATATTTTTACATATGTGCATATTTTTTTTTTTTTTTTTTTTTTTAAATATAATTTAAT
>NC_033652.1:544947-547563 GCF_001601855.1 Plasmodium reichenowi | reverse complement strand
ATATATATATATATATATATTTATTTATTTATTTATTTTTTTTTTTTTGGGGGGGGGCCCCCGTCACTCACCGTCGTGTCGTTCAAATAAATGATGTTCTCGTATATGGTCGCAGGTATAAAAGGATATAAGACATATATAAAAAATTTAAACATTAAAGAATAATTAAAAAAGTAAACGATTTTTAAGTTTTTTAAAAATTCTTGTATGAGCTGAAAAATATCCTTAAAAAGAGATAAGATACTGGTAATGTTCGTAGAAATGTTCTCAGAAAAAATAAATAAAAGTACAAAATGGTTTCTCATAATATTATTAAAATAAAATATTAAATAAAAAAATAATAAATGATTATCATATACTAACGGGAAGTGAACAAAATTTATCACGATGGTATGTCTACCTAGTTGATCTAATCCATATTCATAAATAAAATAATATTTTTTGAGTTCCTCAAATTTCTTTTTTTTATCATACATATAAGCTAAGCGTATACAGTTTTCTAAATTTAAATCTTCTTTTCTTTCTATTTGATTTAGATGAAAGAAATTTTTATGACTTTCTTTTTCATCTTTTAAATTGATAAAGTCGGTATCTCCATGTTTAAAAATTGTGGAACAAGAAGAAGATGAGTAAGATATATGGGATGATGAAAGTGAAATACTATGTGACGATTCGTCTGATGTTTCATAAGACATCGAATTCTTCGATGTATAACTTGAAGATGACAAACTTTTGTTATATGAATAGTTTTCAAAATCGTTCTTTTTTTCTTTTTCATATATATTAAATTTATAATCATCACTATGAAATTGTTTACCGTCTGATAAATGAAGTTTTTCTTGTACAACAATATTGTTATTCATGTAATTAGTATTATCTACGTTATTGGTATTATCTACGTTATTGGTATTATCTACGTTATTGGTATTATCTACGTTATTGGTATTATCCACATTTTTCACATTTTCCATTTTATTCACATTTTCCACATTTCCCATTTGATTGTATTTTTTTTTTCGTCTTATTCGCCTTAAACTCTTAAAAATGCGGATGCTCCTATTCCGAACATCAATCGCCCCATATTTATTTCCCACTATAGATATGTTGGTCGAGAGATACTTTTCTTGATTATTTCTTGGGAAAAATATGGACATATATTTCAATAGAAGGAAATATATATGATTCGATTTCGTTACAAATATAATACTTTTGATTGTATTATAAAATTGAGGGATCATAATTAGAGAACGTATACTTTTTAATAATGTTAGTAAGAATATATTTATTGGGAAGAACATATGAAAATTTATTATTGGAATAGTTAAGGTTTCTATTTTTTTTTCAAAACATACATATAAAATTTCATAAATACATAAATTCATAGTATTATGTGTAGCTAAAATAAATTTACTATTATATTTAGGTAACATAATATGTAATATATATTTATGTATATTATCATAACTATTTGTTAAATATACTTCTCCACTTTTTTTATTCTTTATTTCAAACCTTTCTTCTTCTTCTAATTTCATTAAACTTGATGAAAATAAATTGTTACAGATATCTTTCGAATATCTATAATTATTATTAGCAAACAAAACAATAGCATGACTTTTTATGTTCGTAATATCTCCATTATATGTTTTTATTTTCTCATTCAAGTTATTATCGATCATATATATTTTATTCTCTAAACTAAATTCATACAATCTTTTCATATCGTATCTACTTTGTTCCATGTCAATAATTTCTTTCTTATCATCAAAATATAACATACGATTTTTATCATATGGTTCATTTGGTATATTTGGCTCACTTGGCTCATTTGGCTCACTTGGCTCATTTGGCTCACTTGGCTCATTTGGCTCACTTGGTTCATTTGGCTCATTTGGCTCACTTGGCTCATTTGGCTCATTTGGCTCACTTGGCTCATTTGCCCCATTTGGTATATTTTCCCCATTTGGTATATTTTCCCCATTTGGTATATTTTCCCCATTTGGTATATTTTCCCCATTTGTGTTATCCACTTTACCTGCACACCTCTCTTTCCTATAAAAATTGTATAACTCATCAGACTGATCATCTATGTACTTTTTAATATCATACACTTTTGAAAACTCTTTACAAATGTTTGCATATTCCTCTTTAGTGATAATAAAATTTTGTTTAAAATTATAATCGTTGTCATAAATATAGGTTATCTTTTTTTTTATTTTTTTTATTATTTTTTTTTTTCTTTTTTTTATTATTGCTTGTTCAGGTAACTTTTTTTGTGTGTGCAAATTATGAGAATGATCACTTTCCTTAAAATTATAATTTCCAAAAGGATGATTATTTATTACATTTTGACAACATTTTGTATCGTCACCACAATTAATACTTTCGTTTGTTTTTAATTCTTCCTTTGGTAAAAAACAAAATGAAGAATCACTACTTTTCCTTTCAGAAATAAAAGAAAGAAGGAAATTAAAATATGCACAATCGATTGTATATATTAAAGGATGGAAAAGTAAATTTGGTGAAAACTTTTTTCTGACATATACATTATGTTCATCATAATTATAATAAAAATCATCTTCTTCAATAAATAAAATTTCATGAATTTTATTATAT
>NC_033652.1:542978-544847 GCF_001601855.1 Plasmodium reichenowi | reverse complement strand
CTTTTTTTTTTTAAAATATTATTTTTACCTTACCATTCATAAAATACACAAAATGGCTATATAACAGCATTTCCACTTCATTGAAGAGATTTATTATTATAACATCAATTTTGCTTTTTTGGGTAAATAGAACTTGCTGGTGACTAACAAAAGGTATTCGTTATAAGAATATATTAGGACTCCTAGAATACAAAAAAAAACTGATAAGGAGGAATGAAAAGTTAAACATTGTTTTGGATCATATTTACAAAAAAAAATATGACTGAATAAAAAAATGATAGCTACTTTGAGTCCTTTCAAAATACCAATAGACAAGGAGCCACTAATTTTCATAATATACCACAAGGTAGAGGAGGTAATAAAATTAAATAGGAAAAGAAAAAAAAAACTAAGTCCAATAGTTTGTATATTCCCTTGTTTTTTTTTTATATTATTTATAATTAAATGTTCGAAATTTGGTATGGTCCATATAAGTGTCCATATAAAAATAAATCCGAAACAGAAGAGTCCCATTAAACAGACAATATTTTGTCCTTCCATTTGATGCATATATTTTTCATTTAACACAAATGTTAATCCCATTAAAATATTACTAAGAAATATAAGGACAATACCAATAATTTCTTCTTTATTAATTTCAATCTTTAAATTATTTGATTTTATGGCAATACCAAAGGTAATTAATAAAATTCCTAATAATTGAATATGATTGATTTTTTTATTTAATAAAAGTTTTCTCCACATTGCTGTAAATATTAAAGTACAGCTGTCTATAATAATATATAACGACGAGCCAGCATAAATTAATCCTATTTTTTTTAGCACTTGATTAACTACATCTAATAAAGAAACAAAGAATATTTTCATCCATTGGCATTCCATTAATTTCTGTTTCTTAGGAAGAAAACCTACAACAATCATTGATAAATAATGTGGAATTAAAAAAATAAAGGTACTTGAATTACCACACCCATTATATTTTATAATGTCAATTAAAAGAGGTTGAAAACAATAACTGATCAAAAATAGTATAAATGTCGTACAAAATATAATTTCATTTTTCATTGTTACGCGTAAGGGGGTGGGGCCTTTAACACATTTATTTTTTCTTCTTATAATTCAAGATGATCTATATGACAAAAGTCATAAATAACGATATATGTAACAAGGATAGGATAATTATAATAGATACACAAATAAGTAGTGATATGTCAATATATATTTCTTTCTATACATACGTATGTGTGTTGATGTCTCTCTTTAATTTTAATCTTATAACTTTATCCCTAAATTTGTATGTTTGTATATGTATATTTGTATTTATATTTGTATGTTTGTATATGTATATTTGTATTTATATTTGTATGTTTGTATATGTATATTTGTATATGTATATTTGTATTTATATTTGTATGTTTGTATATGTATATTTGTATTTATATTTGTATGTTTGTGTTTGTATTTATGTTTATTTATTTTTTTTTTTTTTTTATCTCTCTTTCTGTCTCTGTGTATTTTTAAACATGTCAATATGTAAGGCATAATGTGTAATTAAATAAAATTAATGAAAAGAAATATCATTTTTTTTTTTTTTTTTAATTTAATTTAGTACATACAAAATATGCTTTTTACATTAATACAAGGTTGTACATAGGATAACAAACGTGAACATAAATATATAAATATATATAAATGAATAAATAAATATATACATATATATATATATATATATATATATATATATATATATGTTGATTATACATGAACTTGATTTATTTTATAGGGTATAACTCCAAAGTGTAATGATCGCTATATTGATATGGTAAAAATCAAAATGATTAAAAAGATACATATTATTATATTACATTG
>NC_033652.1:541996-542878 GCF_001601855.1 Plasmodium reichenowi | reverse complement strand
ACAATATGACTTATTTCATTTTATTTTATTTCATTTCATTTTGTTTTTGTAGGATTATATGAATGTAGTGGGGCTGTGTATAACTCAGATGTGACATATGACAGTAAGAGAATTGTGTGTTCGTCTGCTGCAAACAAGGTTTATTTATTTGATGTATATACAGGAGAACCTTTAAAAATAATTGAAGAAAATGGTCCAGTGAGATTTGTGGAATTTAATAAGGATCCATTAAATCAGGATAAAATAGTGGTAGCACATGATAGATTAAAATCAGATCACAAAAGATCGATTAAATTATATGATTTAAAAAGTGACAATTTAATATGGAAGCAGGATCATGAGAGTAGATGTATACAAGTTCGATGGTGTTTTTTTGATAAACTTATATTATCAGCACATGAAAATGGGGAGATAGTTGTATGGAATGCAGAAGATGGACATCTGATTCGAAAATTCCAAGCACATTCAAAAGAAGTTACAAATTTATCATTTGATAAAGATAGAATGTTAATGTTAAGTTCATCTTTAGATGGAACGGCAAAATTAAGAGATGGTGTAAATTTTGAAATTATAAATGAATATAAAACAGACAGACCATTAAATACATGTGATATTTCACCTCTTTTCAAAAATGAAAATAATCCAAAAAATCATATTATTCTTGCTGGAGGACAAGCAGCTGAACATGTCACAACCACTGCTTCAGGAGAAGGAAAATTTCAAACACTTCTTTATGATATTATACATTCAAATGAATTAGGAAGTATAAAAGGACATTTCGGACCAGTCCATTCAATCAAATTTTTACCTCATGGTGATGGTTTTGTATCAGGTGGAGAAGATGGATTTGCAAGAATTTATCATTTTGACAATGATTATTTT
>NC_033652.1:535844-540844 GCF_001601855.1 Plasmodium reichenowi | reverse complement strand
TATCATCATTATATTTATTATTATATATAAAAATTGCTATAAACATTATATAGTCAACATAAGAAGGAAAATTCAATAATGAACACCTATATTTTTCTATATCGGAACATAAACGATTAGATATATATCCCAAAATAGATGTGTGCACAAACAATTTCTCTTTATTTAAAATTTCACATAAAAAAAACATTTCCTTGTAAGACATATTTCTTATTATATCTTCATATGATATTAGCAAAGTGCATAATCCTTTTAACAAACTTTTATTATTCATAAATAATTTATCATTATAGTTATTTCTAAAAGAATTTCCTTTTTTCTTTTGATATACCTCACCACCAACTTCTTCTACTATTGTATCCCTCATATATTCATTCTCATAATTTTTACAAATTAAATCAAACAAAAGAGAGGCGTTTTCTAACGAAAATTTATGTATGTTATATAAAAATATATGCAAAAATGGAATGTTATCATAATAATTTTGTTCATTCAACACTTGAGCTATTTTTAATAAACAACCTATATCATACGTTGTTAAAAAGGTGTCCTTTAGCTGATACTCATATATACTTATTTTATCTTTCAACATTATTTGGTCTAACTCACTCAAACGATTTAAGTGATATAAAATTTCTGAACATTCATGGAGAGTTAAATCCATGGCTCGATTTACCAAAATTATGCTAATTCTATTTGCAACTTTTTTTATACAAGGATATACCTCATAATAACTCACAATATATTTAAGGATACTCAAAATGTTTTTTCCATTCAATTCTATATATTTATCATAGTCAATAAAGGAATGGTCTATTTTTTTAAAGGCTTTCATTTTTCTCTTTATAAAGGATTCTGAAGGTTCATGTTTTTTTTCCGAAGGGTTATCCGAAAAAAAAGAATTTTTTTTTATTTTCTGACTATTTTGTTCATGTGGATATTTTTCATTTTGGCTATTTTGTTCATGTGAATATTTTTCATTTTGGCTATTTTGTTCACGTGAATATTTTTCATTTTGGCTATTTTGTTCACGTGAATATTTTTCATTTATGCTATTTTTTTCACGTGAATATTTTTCATTTATGCTATTTTTTTCATGTTCATATATTTCATTTATGCTATTTTTTTCACGTTCATATATTTCATTTATGCTATTTTTTTCACGTTCATATTTTTCATTTATGCTATTTTTTTCACGTTCATATTTTTCATTTATGCTATTTTTTTCACGTTCATATATTTTATCTTCTCCCTTTTGAGCATATGGCATATTTTTTTGATTGACTTTATTATGTATGTCGAAAATGTACAGGAGGAATTCATTCCAGTATTCTACGAAAGGGTTTTGTTTCAAGGAGAAGTAGGTGAGAGCGTCACAAATCAAACCAATATCATTAAAAGAGAAATAGTTAATTTTATCAATACAATACTTGGTTAAAAGTTCAATAAAATTTTTTTGCGAATAATAAATATGATGGGCATATTTTTGTTTGACAAAAAGGGTATGGTTTATATTAGATAGTTGACATTCCTCGATATGAATAGTACTATTATGATTGTCATGTTTATTTGTATGATTATTATTTAATAATTTATTTAAATCACGATATGTATTTTTTACTAAAATATAGAAGATATGTAGAAAATGTCTTGGTTCCATATTTGCAAAAAAAGCATTAATATATGAATATAGAAAATTAAAAAAGGTGCTATTTCTTTTATTAATAACTTGTAAAGCAATAGATAATAAATATACATTAATATGATCATAACATTTGTTATAAAAGAAAATATTTTTTTTATTGTTCATAATGTAAGTAAGAGATGAAGAAGAATTTGTGGACAAAGAAGTAATATTTTTATTATCTACATTAACTAAATTAAATTTAAAAATCATATTTTTTATTCTATTCCAAATATATTCATGTGCTATTTTCTTTTTTATAATTTTATTCAATAATTTGTTTATATCTTTTTCATTCATATATGCTTCATCTTTCTTAAATAAATAACTTCCTAAACGAATTCGTTCTATATCTATTTGTTTGTCACATCGGTGTATTAGGCTTTTATACTTTATATAAAAATCATTCTTTTCATTGTATTTGTATACATCAATTTTTTTTTTTATGGAATCTTTCAAAATTCTCAATTCATTTTTGCATTTTGTCATAATATATATAAATGTTGACACACAAAAAAAAAAAAATAAATAAAATAAAATATATATATATATATATATATATTATTAAATAATGAATTATTAGAAATAAGGAGAGAATTATATAATATGTCACAAATATTCCAAAGAAAAAATTTAATTATAAACAATTTGTTGATTTATAGAATAAGGTATTATTTTATCTACATATATTAATATTATATACATTCATTAAAATTATTTAAATAAATCGGCACAGAAGGAATATTACAGATAAATAATTATTTTATATATGATACAGTTCAAATAAAAGTTATTAACCAAAAAATGGGATATTATAGAAATAAAAAAATATAAAATTAAAAATGCACATACATACATATACATAAATATACATATATATATATATATATATATATATATATGTGCTCATTAAGTATTATTCAACAGAAATAATTTATATATGTATATATAATGCTTAGATGAAGAACTAAAAAATAAAAAAAATATAATATAATAAAAAAAAAAAAATAAATGAATGAAAATATTATATAAAGGTGTGATGAATAAATATGAATAACGTAACAAATTACTTAACATATGTTAAACAAATAAAATATTTAAAGAAAAAAATAGAAAGATATTTATATAAAAAGAAACAAAACAATTATAAACTATTTAATTTAATATGTATATATATATATATTTTATTCCAGTTTTTTTTTTATTTTTCATTGTTCATTTTTCATTTCATTTAACATAAAAGATGTTGAGGCAATTTGCTGTGCCAAATATTTGATTTCCTGTGGTGTGTTATAAAAATATATTGATATCCTTGAGGTATCTGGAACTTTTAAATAATACTTATGTAGTAAGGAAGCACAATGATGACCTGCTCTAATACATATATTTTTGAAATCTAAAAAAGTAACTAGATCAAAAGAAGAAAATTTATTTGACCATAATGGTAATATACCTATTTTTTTTAAACCATATTTTCTTGCGTCATGTGTATATATTTTAAAGGTATCGTGTTCTGAATGAATAGATTTTGTTTGTTTAGATTGTGTTATATTATGATCATTTGTAAAATTGTGTTCATCGTTATATATGTGTATTGGAGGATGTGTTTCCATATGTGATTTGTAATTAATATTTTCTTTTTTGTAAGATAAGTTTAGAATAGGGAGTTGAACAAAATGATTTTTCATATATTTTTTCATATAATATATGAACAAATCATATAAATACATTTCATATTGATACATATAGTTCCAGTTGATTTTTTTAAAAAATTCAAGAGATATTCCCATAGATAAAATTCCAGGAATATTTTGTGTTCCTGTTTCTAATAATTCTGATAAAGAGGTAACAAATTTTGATTTATATTTAGAAACATTAGTTATTATATTACTACCATATAACAATGGTTTAAATTTATATTTTGATGATAATTCTTTATTTATAAAAATAAAACCTGTACCTAGTGATGCACAAAATTTATGACCAGATGTTATTAATATATCTGGACAAGATTTATTTTTTTTCATTTTCTTTATATCATATTTTATATGAGCAAAACTTTGAGATGCATCAATTATTATGATTATATGAGGATATAGATTTTTTATTTTTTTTATAATCTTTTCAATATTTTGTATATTACCAATTACATTAGATGCATGACATATGGATATTACTTTTGTATTTATATTAATATTACTAATTAATTTTTTTATATTTATATATCCACTTTTATTTAAAGGAACATATTTTATTTTACCTTTCTTTTCTTTATTTATATATTCTTGCCAGGGAATTATATTTGAATGATGTTCCATGTAGGATAAATATATTTCATCTTCTTCTTTTTTAATAATCTCCTCTATCATCATTTTACATACAACATTTAAACCATATGTGCTTCCATTCGTAAATATTATATTGTCATTTTCTTCACAATTTATATATTCTTTTATAGTTTCTCTTACCTTTTCATAATTACTTGTGGCATTGTGACTTAGTTTGTAAATTCCTCGATGAATATTCGAGTTTTCCTTTTTATAAAACTCACTCATTTTCTGAAAGAAAAAAAAAAAAAAAATATATATATATTATATATATTATATATATATATATATATATATATATATATATATATATATATATATATATTGTATATATTCATATATGTTAAGATAAAGGAGTCCACAGAGGACAAACATATCAACTCTCCTTTCTTTTATAAAGACAACATAAAATATAAACATTCAATTAACATATTAAAAATTATATATTGATAAATAAAATATATCATATATATATATATATATATGTTCATTATATTACCTCTATCACACAACTAGGTTTGTGTGTTGTAGCTGCACTATCAAAATATATCAACGATTTATTTTCTTTAAAGAAAGGAAAATGTTCTCTTACATTTTTAAAATAATCTATTATATGATTATCTATATTTGGCTTTTCATCTTTTGTCAATCTTAATTTTATATTAGGACCCTTTCTTATCGATTTCACAATATACACAAAACGATTATCATTATTTCTTATATAGCAAAAAGAAAAAGGAAGAAATACAAAAAATAAATATATGTAGAGACATCTAGGGCCTCTTAACATAGTTATATATATTATATATATATATAATTACTATATTATTACTGTATTATTATTTTATTATTATTTTTTTTAACTATTTGGGGATGACATAATAGAAAATATTTATAAAGCACAAAAAAGAAAAAATAAATTAAGAATTAGAAAAATAAAAAAAAAAAAATATATATATATAATATATATAAATATATATATATATAAA
>NC_033652.1:527378-531689 GCF_001601855.1 Plasmodium reichenowi | reverse complement strand
TTTTTTTTTTTTTTTTTTTTTTTTTTTTTTTTTTTTTTTTTTTTTTTTTTTTATTCTCATTGTAGGAATGTATAAAAAAAAAATTATATATATATATATATATATATAATATAATATATATATATAATATATATATGATTAAGTTTGCTCTTTAATTTTTTAAAATAAAAAATTCATGGTAACATATTATGAACACTTCCCCTTATATATATAAATATATATATAAATATATATATAAATATATATATAAATATATATATATATATATATCAATATATTGTAAGAAAAAATTCTTTAAAAGTTACTAATAAAAGTGTAGAATCTTGAAATATAAGAACTTTTGTTTCTTATTTAAGGAACACATAAATGTAAAAAATATAAAAAATATAAAAACATAAAAACATAAAAACATTGAGAAAGAAATAAATTTAGTTGTAATTGCTATAACGATATGGAAATGTGGAAAAAACAAAATGTAAATATAAATATATAAATATATATATATATAATCCATTTTGAACATACAAATGAATCCAAATAGGTACAAATATATACAAATAAAAAATAAACACATATACATAATATATATATTATATATATATATATATATACAAATAAGAATATATAAGAAATATACTCAAATAAACATATACTTATGTATAAATATTATAATATAAAAAAAAAAAAAAAAAAAAAAATTATTAATATTCACACACATATTATATATAAACATATTGTATATACAAAATGTACACTGCTTAGTCGTTCTACCAAAAAAAAAAAAAAAAAGTCCAATTTATTTTATTTTTTATTTTTTTTTTTATTTTTTTTAATTTTCAACTTGCACATAGACATATTCTTGAATATATCTATTTTTGTGTTGTCTTCTTTGTGATTCTTTAAAATTGTTTATATCGAATATATCACAATTATTTTCACATGTATATATGGCAAGGTAGGCAAACTTCGAATTTAAGGCTATATTATTATCAACTTGTATATTTTTGTTTATTTTTAAAAAGTTAATAATGGTTGAGAGAACTTGAAATTCAAATACTTTTCTTCTTTTACAAATATGACACCGAGGAACCTTATTAGTATTAAATGTATTATAAATATTATTCATATTATTGTGAGATTTATTATTTGTATTTGGTAGTTCCGATACATTATTTCTATTACTATTAAATATGTCACATGAAGAATAAAGAGCTGTACCATTATATGAATATCTTATAAACTGACTTGGGAATCTTTGAATTTTTTTTATATAATTTTTAAAAACTTTATCAATATTCCTTGTATTCTCAATATCTCTTTGTATCTGTTCAAAAGCTTTCATTTCACTAATATCTAAATCAATTTCTTCTACATCATCTTTATTTTGTTCTTTCTCGTTAAATGAATAATTGGTGTTACTATAAAAGTTGGTTTTATTATAATCGACAACATTAACATTAGTGTTGTTCACATTTATATTATTAACATCACACATACCATTTACATGATTCATGGTATTATTTCCTTTCATGTTATTATCTATATTATCCATATCATTCATATTATCCATATTATTCATATTATTCATATTATCCATATTATTCATATTATCCATATTATTCATATTATCCATATTATTCATATTATTCATATTATTCATATTATCGAGGTTATCCATTTTATTTGTTTCTCCACTTTCATACGTTTCATTACCATGATCGGGAGATATATTATTCGTTGTATTATCATCATTATTCGTTGTAGATATATTTTCATTATGTAAAACATTAAAATGTGACATCCTCGAATTATCCTTTTCTTTTGTATTCATTTCAAGAACATAAGTACCACCTTTATTATTAACAAGTTCTTCATTAGAATCCCCTCCATAAAAATCAGAAAACATTTCGCTGCCTGTACTACTACTTTCACAATCATCTTCATCGCTAATATATATTTTGTGTTCTTGGAAAATGATATGCTTCTTAAGTTTACAAGGTTTATGTTTTTTAAATTTATTGAAACAAGGAATTCCACAAATATTACAACAAAAATAATATTCCACGCTTTTATCAAAAATATTCTTATCTTTCTTTATTAATGTCATATAATAGTCTGTTCCTGAACAGGTATCTTTTTTTTTTACATCTTCATTAACACTAAAATTATTACTTTTTTTTTCTACATTATGTATAAGAATTTTATTATTACAATTTTCATTTTCCATTCTTTTGGAACAAATAACCTTTACGTCCTTTTTTTCCTTCTTTTTATCTTCATCTTCATCATCTTCTTTAATATTCATAACAATATTATTTACAGCATTATCCTTCTTATTATCTTCATTATTTCTATATACATTTATTTCTTTTTCCTTCTTTTCTAATGTCTTCTGTTCATTATTTGTATCGTCAGATTCGTTAAATGGGTTTGTGCTATGGTCGGACTCGTTTATTTGATTAGTAGTGTCGTCTGATTCGTTCAAATTATTCCCTGTCGCTTCGAAGCAATTAGAATTATTATTACTATTACTATTACTATTAATGGTTTCACTATTACTAATAATTATATTTGTATTCATATCTATATGATGTCCATTATTCATGTTGTCCTTACGATTTGTTTCATCAATATTGGTATTTATCACATTATTATTTTTAATATTATTATTATTATTATTATTTGTATGTGTGGAATTTTTTATATTTTCTTCACTATCACTCATATGATTATCCGTATCATTCGTATCATCCGATTCACTAATTTGATTATTTGTATCATCAGAAGATATCAATTCATCATTTTCATTTGTTGTATCATCCACATAATTCACATCTTGTAAATAATAATTATAAAATGGATTATTTCTTGGTAATTGTGTTCTAAAACATTTTGCTTGATCACCACAATGTATACATATGAATACATATAAACATCGATGAAAACAATTTCCAAGCTCATCTAAAGGTGCATAAATCTGTAATAAAAATATCATCATGTTGTTACATACTGAACAATTAAATTCTTTCTCATCCGGTAAATTAATTCTATCTAACCAAAAAGGTTTCCCACCAATTTTAGAAACAAACTTTTTATTAATTTTATGCTTATCCCTTAATTCATTCTTCCTCTTCTTCTTTTCATCTAAATAGCCTAGTAATACGTGTACCATTTTGAAATAAACACAAAAGAAAATGTAATATGTAAAAAAATAAACATAAACATAAAAATAAACATATATATATATATATATATATATATATAACAAAATAATTATCTTATAAAAATATTGCTACGTTAAAAATAATTTGTAAAATATTGCGAAGGAAAGAAAATACATATGCCGCATATACTCTTTTATGTATCGAAAAAAAAAATATAATAAACTAATATATATATAATTAAAAGAACAAAACAACAACAACGGAGAAAAAAATAGAGATATATTTTGGAAAAAAAAAGAAACATATAAATATATATAAATATATATATATAATATATATATCTTATTATATATAAATTAAACGTCCAAACTTTTTATATGTCATACAAAATTATAATGTATCTTATTTTATATGTATGTATAAAAATTAATATATAATATGTATATATATAAATATATAATATTTTAAAAAAATATGGAACAAAAAAAAATAAATGAAAAAAAAAAAAAAAAAAACACTAAAATGAGAACAAAAATAAAAAATATATATATATATATATTATTATATAAATATATTTTTTTATGTATGTATAAAAATATCTTTTTATTATATATATATAATTTTACTTCAAATTTTATAATTATAAAAATAAATAAAAAGATATGTATGTATGTATGTATATATATATATATATATATAATATATAATAAAATGTATGTTCTTTTTTTTTTCTACAATACTATTATATTTTTATATCTACAAATTGTAGGTATATTTATATAATTTATTTGGCATATGAGAAAAAAAAAAAAAAAATAGAAATAAATATTATATATATATATAATAATATATTATATGTATATATATATTAAAATCTGTATATTGTTTTATACTTATATATTTTATATATATATTATATTAATATATTACTTTTACTACTAGTTCTTTTTTTTTAGCCCTAAAAAAAATAATACGCATATAAGAATATAATATATATATAAAATATATATATTATATATATTATATATATATATATATAATATAATATATTATTATTATAGTATATATTTTTCTTCTTTCTTCTTTTGAGGAATCTCTGTGGATAAAATTTTCTATATATTATGAAGAACGGAAATAACAAAAAAAA
>NC_033652.1:522957-526996 GCF_001601855.1 Plasmodium reichenowi | reverse complement strand
AATATTTTTTTTATTTTTTTTTTTAAAGAAAAATTAAAAAAAAAAAATTTTAAAAAAAAAAAAAAAAAAAAAAAAAAAAAAAAAAAAAAAAAAAAAAAAAAAAAAAAAAAATAAATAAATAAATAAATATATATATATATATAATAAAATAATAATTAATTCTACATTTATAATTTTTTTCTTTTTTAAATAAAAAATATAAAAAAATTATAATAAAACAAAACATATATATATATATATATATATATATATATATAATATATATGTAAATCAATTTATAGATATTTATATATAATCCACATATAATATATATATATATTTTATATTTATTTATTTATATACCATTTGGTTGATCGTGTAAGTACAATGAATGAACAGAAATTAAAGAAGCAAAAATTTTTGAATAATTTACAACATAATATTTGTAAAAATTACAAATTATATCACAGTGATTTTTATGATGAGTTCGATAAATTTCTATTTAACTATAGTGTAGTGTTATTAAACCCTTCTAAAAAAAATGATCTTTTATGTAGTCAATTAAACTTTTTATGTTTCACGTGTCACTACTTTAGTGATTTAAAGGAAATTAAACAAGAGCTTGAAAAAGAAGAAGAAGAAGGGGGGAAGGGTGCTAATAAAAATATGTTTACAAGTGAATATGATTTTGAATTTAGCGACATCGAAACAGATGATGATATAAAAAGTGAGAATAATAAAAGTGACGATTTTAATGATATAGAAAAAAAAGATATGTTAAATGATGCAAAGGTAGAAAGAGATACATATGATGAATACAATGAATTATTAAACATAAATTTAGAATTAAAGAAAAAAGAAATATGTAATAATATTAATAATGAAAAAAATATAAAAGATATTGAAGAAGAAGAAGAAAAAAAAATTCAAAACAAAAAAGATACAAAAGACCCTTTAAATAAATATCATGATTTAAATGAATATATAAACTTTTTAATGATTAAAAATAAAGAGAAAATAAATTTTGTAGAAGAATTATTTTTTCTAGTTACACAACTAGTAATTCATTTTAAACATAATTTATATAATTCTGTTTTATTAAGTATAATCAAAACATTAAGACAAATAAGAAAATATGTAGATAGTATTAAATATTTACAAGTGTTTATTTTTTTAAGCGATATAAAAATTAATAAAATTAAATGCTATATATTTAAATGTGTCATGGACAAAATTATTTTTATACATAAAAATAAAAAAGTAAATAAAATAAAGAATCATATACAAAATAATAATTCAGTTACTAATAAAAATAATAAAGATTTAAAAAATGATATCCTTTATTTATTACATGAAGCATTTATAGAATGTGGTCAAAAAAAAAGAATACGAAAAAAATATTCCTCATCGAATTTTAGTTATTTTAATAATATTACCATAAATGAAACTATTAATAATTTTTCTTGTAGTGTTTTAATAGAATTAATGAAGAAAAATATTTTCGTAAATAAAATAAATGTAAACCTAATTAGCGAAGGTATCTTTTATAAAAATTTAAAAATTGTAAAATGTGTTTGTTATGCTCTTCTAGGAAAATATGATAATAAAGAACTCGTTGTTAAAATTGAAAAACAAAAAATTGATAAAAATAAAAAAATCGAAGAATTAAAAAATATAAGTAATCAAACACATCAGAAATTAACAAAATCAAAAATCAAACAACTACATATTAAAAAAGAAAAAATTATGGAAGAAATTTATAATAATCATAATTCATCATCAGATGATGAAAAGGAACTTATAGGAACAACAAAAAAAAAAAATCGAAAAAAAAAAATTGATCTATCAAATTATGTTAATTATACATTTATTGATTTCTTATTTGATGCTTATACATATTCATCCAATATATTCAATTTAATATGTTCGAAATATCAATTTAATAATGGTACCATCAAATTATTATTATTAAACATTTTATGTAGAATTTATCAACGGAATAAAATTATTGAAGAGAATTTTTTTTTATATTATGAAAATGTTTTATTACATTTAAAAAATAAAAACACTATTTCAAAGTATTTATCCATATTTATTCAATGTTTACATGATTATATTCCGACACCTTTTATACAAAGAATTGTTTGTGTGCTAATCAAAAAATTTTTATGTGAACACCTGTCAGAAGAATTTGTATATCTCATTATTAATTCTATCATAGAAATTATTATCAAATTCCCAAATTGCTTAAACCAAGAAATATTTGAAGCAGTTATTGTTTTCAAAGATTATAAAAATAAACAAATTTCAACCATCATAAGGAGATTTATTAATATTTGTAAACATGTAAATCCACAAGTGTTACATAAAAAATTTTTGGACAAACAAACAGCCATTTTGGTGCAAAAAAAAAAAATTCTGAACAAGTCAGGCGAAAGTGTTCAGGAAAATTCCTTGTTGCAATATTCCTATTTGCTTGGAAAAGTTGGGACTGAAAAAAAGAAGAAGAAAAATAATAAAAGGGAAAAGGGTGAAAATAATTTGGTTGATGGTAATATGAATGGAAACGAGACAAGTGATGATGATATTAATGGTAAGGAGATAAGTGATGATGATATTAATGGTAAGGAGATAAGTGATGATGATATTAATGATGAGGAGATAAGTGATGATGATATTAATGATGAGGAGATAAGTGATGATAATATTAATGACGATAATATTAATGATGATAATATTAATGACGATAATATTAATGACGATAATATTAATGACGATAATATTAATGACGATAATATTAATGACGATAATAATAATGACGATGATGTGGACAGAAAAAGAAAAAATAACGAAATAGAAACGAATGATAACAACAAAGATAATACATTATTACATTTAAATAAAAAATTCAAGAAAGAGAAAAGAAAAGAAGAAAAAATAAAAAAAGAATTAGATATAGTAGAGAAGAATAAAAAGATTTTATGTGAACGAATATTAACAGATGAAGATTTTAAAAAATTAAAAAAAATGAGAGATTATATTGCAAATAACAAAACAGTGGTATTATCAGAATTACAAGATATATGTAATGCTGAAGAAAGTGATGAAGATTCATCAGATAATAGCTCCGATAGTGATAAGGAAAAAATTATTACAGAAGAGGATTTATTATATAAGAAGAAATTAAAGAAAAGTCAATTGATGAAAATAAAAACAAATAAAAGTGAAAATAATAGATTTAAAACAAATAGAGAAAAGGAAAAAAAAAAATCAGTCATGATGTTAATACAAAAATTTAAAGGAAAAAAAAAAAAAAATGCTTTAACCGAATATGGTAAACTTAAAAAAAAACTCAAAGGGAAATTGGCCGCACGAGCAAAAAAAAAAGGAATACTTCAAAAGAGAATAGCCAAAAAATTGAGCAGAAGAAAAAGATAAAACATGTGTACATGAGCATATATATATATATATATATATATATAAATATATACTTATTTATTTATTTATTTATTCATGTATATATTATATTTTTATATATATATACAATGGAATATACACGTTAATATATAAAAATTATAACATATATAATATATGTATGGTAAAATTTGAAAATGTAAATAAAATGAATAAATCACACACAAAAAAAATATTAAAATATAATTAATGAAATGGAACAAAAAAGTAAAAAAACAATAAATATATAAAATGTGTTGTGGGTATACAACATCTGTTTGTGTAGATATATCCATATCTACCACGCACATATATATATATATATTTATATATATATGTATGCTATTTTTTTGTATTGTGTTGTATTTTTATTTATTTTTTTTTTAATTTCTATTTTGTTACACATTTTAATTTTAACCTGAACATATAATTATTTATGTATCATTACCAACTGTTTTTATATGAAATCAAAAAATTTCAATATTTGATTATTTGCTGTAAAAAGGAAAGAAAAAAGAAAAAAAAAAAAAAAAATAAAATAATAAAATAATAAAATAAAATAAAAAATAAATAAATAAATAAAAAAATAAATAAATAAATAAAGAAA
>NC_033652.1:517402-522566 GCF_001601855.1 Plasmodium reichenowi | reverse complement strand
AAATTTAAAAAAATTTTTTTTTTTTTTTATTTGGTAAAAAAAAAAATTATAAAAAAAAAAAAAAAAAAAAAAAAAAAAAAAAAAAAAAAAAAAAAAAAAAAAAAAAAGAACATAAAATTAATATATACATATATATATATATATATATATTTATTTATTTATTTATTTATTTATTGGAATATACAACATATACTTATTCATTTAGTATTTACTTTTATTTATTTTTTTTTTTTCTTTTTTTTTTGAAGTGTCCCTTGTCAAAAAAAAAAAAAAAAAAATATACAAACAATAGAATAGTTTGTCACATATATATATGGTAACATAAGGATAAATCTAACAATCATTTTTTTATTATTTCATTTTTTTGTAAACTTTTTTTTTACTCATCATCTGAACAATCTGAGTAGGTCAAATTACCTAATTTTAAGTTTACATTAAAGAGAGAAGAATGCGATTTTTTAAAATTATATTTTACATTTTTAAAATTTTTCATTAAGAATTTTTTTTCACTAAAATAATTTGCTTCAATAATATTTGCTCCGAATTTTCTACCACTTAATTCTTTTCTAGCTTTAGTTGCAGATTCTATATTTTCAAAATGGATAAAGGCACATCCTATAGATGTAAGGTCATAATTAGGATGTGTTAAATCTTCTTCTTCATTATCATCATCATAATTATTATTATCATCATTATCTTCTTTTTCTACATTATCTTCTTTTTCTACATTATCTTCTTTTTCTACATTATCTTCTTTTTCTACATTATCTTCTTTTTCTACAGTATCTTCTTTTTCTACAGTATCTTCTTTTTCTACATTATCTTCTTTTTCTACATTATCTTCTTTTTCTACATTATCTTCTTTTTCTACATTATTTTCTTTATCCATGGGACCTTGCAAATGGTCAACATTTCCAGGGTGTGTTTGTTTTGATACCCTCTTCAAATACTCATACGTTCTATACGAAAAAACAGGTAACACTACCTCCAATGTCTTTCCATATTTTTCACACTCAATTTTGATGTCTTCTATTATATCCTTATATTCACTAGAATCCGAAAGTTCCTCAAAGGTTGCTATTTTATTAAGAACGATTACCTTGGTAGGAACTTGTAGAGATAGTATAGAATTTTCTGTTTTCATATATTTATTTTTAATTATATTATTTATATGAGGATCGTTAATTATTTCATGTTCGAATTGGATTTTATAACTTGTATTTTGATTTAATATTTTATGTGCTTGTATAGCATTCTCAGTATTTACATATTCTACTAGACTTATATATGTGTCTGATGTTTCATCTCCATAAAAAAATTCGAAATTTTTAATTTCTCCAAATGCTTCTAATAATTCTTTAATTTTACTTGTATCATTATTCCTTGATATATTCGATACACACAGTTTTTGTAATTTTATCATATTAACAGGTAATCCATCATTTTTCATCTTTTCTTCATTTTTACAAAAAATAATAAAAGACCTTAATCCAATTAAACCTTGAGATAAATAATAATTATCAATGACCGGTATAGTTGCTTGTGGTATTAAACTATGATATTCAATAGGAAAGGTTTTGGGTCTTCCAATTCTTAGATTATTTCCATAAAAATTAATACCATTTAATAACATACAATTAGATGTATCCTGAATATTTCTAAATTCTACAAATGCATAATGCGTATCACCTCTTATACATGCTTTTAAACAAATATTCTCATTTTCATTTTCTTTATTATATAAAATTAATAAACAAGAATTTAAATATTTTACAATTTCCTGTATATCTATATGTTGTGGAATGTTACCAACATATAATTCTCTAGCTGTCTTCTCTATATTTACATCTATTGTTGGTAAATTTAAGTCATTTATATTTAATACATTCTTATATAAATTTTGTAAAGACATTACATTATTTAATTTCAATTGATTATTTAATAATAAATTCAAATGTGATTGTTTTAATAATAAATTCTTTTCTTCTAATAACAAACTGTTTCTTAACTTGTTACTTATAAGGTTACTCTCGTTTAATATCGAATTATTATTATTATTATTATTATTATTATTATTATTATTTAAAATACGACTAGTTGTTAGGCTGCTATTATTAGTGCTCAGAATATTACTATTCAAAGTCTGTATTAAACTTTCTATATTGTTATTAGAACTAGAATTATTAACTACAGATAAATCATTATTTAATACTATATTGTTACTATTTAATGTTGGCACACTATTACTTAAAATGCTCATCGATTTGTTGTTATTTGAAATTGTGCTCTTCGATAATTTTATATTATCATCTTCATCACATGAGTGCGGAGGAGAATCAAACTTGTAGCTTTTACGTCTTTCTCTTTCGCGTTCTCGTTCTCGTTCTCGGTCCCTATCTCTTTCCCTGTCTCTATCTCTTTCTCTATGTCGGTGTCTTTCCCTATCTATATCCTTATCTCTATCCCTATATCTTTCTTTATCCCTATATCTTTCTTTATCCCTATATCTTTCTTTATCCCTATATCTTTCTTTATCCCTATACCTTTCTTTATCCCTATACCTTTCTTTATCCCTATCTCTTTCTCTTTCCCTATATCTTTCTTTATATTTATCTCTACTTCGTTCCCTTTTTCTTCTCCTCCATTTGCTATCACTTTCCTCTGAGTCTTCATCTTCTATATTTCTGTGTTTCTCCTTAATCCTTCTTTCGGTACTTATCGATCTTGAACGTCTTCTTTTTCTTTTGATTTTGTTCCTCCTCCTTTCACTTAAACTAACGCTTGAGCTTACATTTCTTATAAGTTTGTTTCTACGTGACTTTTGCGTACTACTATAATCGCTATCATTATTGCTACCATTATTACTACCATTATTACTTTCATTATTACTACCATTATTACTTTCATTATTACTTTCATTATTACTTCCCTTATTACTTCCCTTATTACTTCCCTTATTACTTCCCTTATTACTTCCATTATTACTTCCATTATTACCTCCATTATTACTTCCATTATTACTATTTGAAGAATCATTGCTACTACTATCATCATCGTTACTAGTATACTTATTATTATGATTAATCTTTTTATAATTCTTTTCATTACTAGAATGATCACTTTTAGTGATGCTTGAATTTTGACTTCTTCCTTTTTTCTTTTCTCTATATTTATCTTTCATTTTTCGTTCTAAACTTCTATATTTATTTTTATTCTTCATTCGTATTTCAACATTTTTATAGGATCCTTTAATTTTGTACTCAGAGCTTCTATCTCTTTTTCTTTTTCTCATTACTTCTTCTCTATATTTCTTTCTTCTTATATTTGTTGACGAGTTATCTGACATTTCCGAAATATCCGAAGTATTCTTTTTATTATTATTAGACATATTAGAATTGATTGAACTTGTATCGCTTTTATATGTATCATTTTTATTTGCATTTTTTTTTTTTTTTCGTCTTTTTTTCATTTCTTTCCTTCTTTTTATATCATTATCACTATTATTTGGATCATCAATAATTTTACTATTACTTTTATGTTTTCTTTTACAATCATTATATTTATTATTATGTTCATCATCTTGGTCATCATTATCATTATTTTTATTATCATTGTTCATTTCTTCACTTTGTGAATTTTTTTTCTTTTTTTTTATTATGTTCCCATCTTCATTATTATAATTTTCTTCGTATATTTTTTTCTTTTTCATTTTGTCCTCATCAAGTTTTTTACTTTTTTCTCGTTCTCTTATACCTTTATCGTCTTCTTTGTTTTTTCTTTTTTTATTTTCGCCTTCAGAAGAAACACTCTCTTCATCCTTCATACTTTCACAGGAACTATGATACTCTTTTTTTTCTACTGATCTTTTTTTCTTCTGTTTCTTATCTTTTTCTTTCATCATTTATTAAATAAATAAAAAAAAAATAAAAAAAAAAAAATAAATATATATATATAATAAATAGGTATATTTTTATTTTATGAGGAATCAAATTAATATATAATAAATATATACTATATATATATATATATATATATATATATATATATATATATATTTCTTTTAATTTAAGAATTTAATTATATAATAATTATTCCTATAAAATAAAAATGATTCCAACAAAAAAGTAAAAAATAAAAAAATAAAAAAAAAAAAATAAATAAATAAATATATATATATATATATATATATGTATAATATTTTATGTATTAACTTTTTATATTTATTATATATGATTTTTTTTTTTTAATAGTGACATTTTTCTACATATATATATAATAATGTATTATTATTATTATTATTATATATAATTAATACTTAATTTTAAATGCTATTAATGAATATACTATTTATACATATAAAATATTTAAATATCTTTTTTAAATTTACAGTTTGATAATTATTATATGAATAAAAAATTAAATATATAATATAGGAACTCAATAATATGATAATCATAAATATTTTGAAGCACAGATAAAAAAAAATAAAAAAAATAATAATAAGAAGAAAATAATACTATATGTACATAATATATATATATATATTATTATATATATATATATAATATTATATACGTCTTACTTTTTTTTTTTTTTTTTTTTTTTTTTTATATATATATAAATATATTTTTTTTTCAATACATATATAATATATATATATTTATATAATCTTTAAAAAAAAAAATATTACCAACCTTAATGTATTTTAATGTATTTTAATGTACGCATAAATATAATTATAATTATTAAAAAATGTGTACTATAAAGTTTTATAAAATATTATAATATTTTATTTGTGATATATAATATATATATATATATATATATGTGTATATATTTAGAGAGCACAATATAAGTTTTAAAAAATTAGGTAATAAAAAAAATATTCTTCTTTTTATTACATATATAATAATTATTGGTGTTATATAATATAGAAAGCAAAATAAAATTTTGTAACGGTACAAATAAATTAATGACATATCAAATATATATATATATCAGAAAAAAAATGCAAAATGAATAATGTTTAAATTACAATATTTTATAATGTATAATCTTGGAATTTAAATTATTAAATGTGTTAAAAAAGGAATAAAAAAGGTTCTACACATTTTTTTCTTTTAAAACCTATAAAAATTATGTATATCATCCATTGTAAATTCAA
>NC_033652.1:515374-517302 GCF_001601855.1 Plasmodium reichenowi | reverse complement strand
TATCCCCTTTCAGTGTGGAACATTTAAGGTGAGCTTCAGTTTCACAATTCGATCTGTTTGAAGAATAATCCGTTTGAACTGTTGTGTGTAATATTTTATATTTATTTTGACATAGTAAAGTAGCGTCATTTAATACACTATGAGAATGTGTTTTACTAGCAACTATATGACAAGCCAAGGCTGGTTTTCCAATTGACAAGGACCATACATGCAAATCATGTACATCTAATACCCCTGGTATTTTTAATAAATCATTTTTAAGATCTATCAAATTAATACTTACAGGTGTACCTTCCATTAATATATTTAATATTTCTTTAATTACCGACATTGTTGTAGAAAAAACAATACAACAGAATATAATGGAACATATAGGATCGGCTATTGAATATTTAGGATCATACCATATAAATAATGATGCAATCATAACTCCTACATTTTGTAATAAATCACTAAGTGCATGTAGATAAGCTGTTTTTAAACTAATGTTATTTACATCACCATGACTATGATCATGACTATGATCATGATTTGTAGATTCATGTGTATGATTATGATTATCTAATATATCATCACAATATTCACTTTCTATAATATAAGCATGATCTTTTTGTATATCATCTTCTTCTACTTTCTCTACATCACAACAACTTTTTTTTTTTTTTTTTTTTTTTTCATTATGTATTTGATTATATGTATTATTATTTATATTATTATTATTATTATTATTATTATTGTTATTATTTATATTATTTTGTGTCATGTTACATGCTTTACCTTTAGAGTTGGAATTATTAGAATCCTTATTCGTACTATTATAAACATTTTTATTCATATATTTTTCTTTATTCATAAAATTGTTATTTTGTTCAGACATATCATTAACTTGTGCTACATTTTTATCATGTTCCTCCATGTTATCATAATAATCAAAGGTTACATAATTACATGACGTTCCATCTATTTTATTTCCAGAAATATTATTTTTATTATTTCTTATATCGTTTTCATCTATTATAATATCACTATTAATATTCTTATATCTCTTTGTCAAAGAATTCTTCTTAACACTACTATTTTCGATATTATTAGAAGTCTTATGATCTGATAAAATTAAAGAAGAAGAATTATCATGACAAGATGATTCGTGTGTATGATTACCACATTTGTTTTCGTTCATAAATCCGAATCCATGTGAATGTACTTGTAAAACATATGCCATAAATATATTTGCTAACGTACTAATAAAAGCTGTAACAAACATAATATATCCGTTTACTTTTGGTACATCAAATAATCTAAATATAGCTGTATATAAAATATATGCTGATAAGGACCATATAAAAAATATAGAAAATAGTGCACCTATAATTTCAGCCCTATGGTAACCAAAAGACATATCTACGTTCCCTTGAAAACTTGAAACATATATAGAAAATAAATTTAAAGCAAAAGATAATAAATCACAAAACAAATGAGAAGCATCCGACATTAAAGATAAAGAATTAGATACTATTGCTGCTACTATTTCAATAACCATAAAAATAATACATATTATACTAGCTATAATTAATTTCTTAGTTGCCTTTCTTTGAGACTTATCATACAAACGCGACATCTTATCCACCAAATTTAAATTGCTTTCGTTATCTAGTAAGGATGAGTTCATTTCGGTGGGCATTTTGTATAAAATCAAGAGGAAATTAAAAGGGGGGGATCGAAGCAAATAGTATATTGCTCGTGATCAGTATTGAAATATATGAATATATAAAAATATATATATGTATATATATATATATATTTTTTTTTTTTTTATTTACATTTATATGTTTGTATTTTATTTTCCCCTTTTTCTATATAGAATGATATGTTATAATGATAAAAAAAAAAAAAAAAAAAAAAAAAAAAAAAAAAAAAAAAAAAATATA
>NC_033652.1:514008-515274 GCF_001601855.1 Plasmodium reichenowi | reverse complement strand
ATATATTTACATAACAATACAATACTTTTTAAGAGTTATAAAATTATTATGTTGTAAAAAAACAAACTAGTTATATAGAACAGAAAAGGCGTACAATAATATATAAACAACAAAATGTATATGTGTATATAAACAATAATATGATTCAATTTTTATTTTATATATATATATATATATATATATATATATATGTTTTTCATTTTTATAAAAATATATAAATTTGTTAATTATGAAATATTATATATTACTAGATATATTTTTTTGTCTTCTTTTCTTCTTCTTCTTTCTTTTGTTTTGTTTTGTTTTCTTTTCTTTTCATTTGATTTACATTTGATTCTTCAATATTAAAAATAAATACACATTATTAGCATAAAATAATAAAGGTTTAAAATGTGAAAGAATAATCTTTTATCGTATACTCTGACATACAATAAAATAAAAAAATAAAACATATACACATATATAAAATAAAAAAAGTAAGAAATAAATAAATAAATATATATATATATATATAATAAATAGAATTCAACTTTAATTTATAAGTTATAATATTTAAAAATTAAGACTAACAGAAGGTTATCACATGGAAAAAAGTGTACATAATTATGTATATATAATATATATATATATATATATATATATATATATATATATATTATAACAATAATAATTAAAAGAACAAAACAATAAATTCATCTAATTCGTGTTTATATTTGGTTTCAAAAATAAAAGGTGACAAGCAAAAAAGAAATGAAAAAATAATGTAATATATATATGTTATTTTATTTGTAATATTATTATTTTTGTGTGATATATGTAAAATATAATTATTTATATATATATATATATATATATTATATTATATTATATTCTGTATTCTTAAAAAAAAAAAAATTAACTATCATGAAAAAGAAACTTAACAAATAATCACCCTTAGGACCTAAATTATTCAAAATGTAAATGTTGAGAATTATAAAAAAAATTTGATAAATTAATATTTAAATTTATATATGCGACAAAAAAAAAAAAAAAAAAAAAAAAAAAAAAAAAAAAAAAAGGGAGAGGTATGTATTATTATTATTACTTAAAAAGTATTTTACAATAACAATACACACTATAATATATATATATATATATAATATGTATGCTTAAAATTACATTTTTTTGTGTAATACAAGGTTTAGGCTTAAATAATAGTACTATTATATATATATATATATATATTTATATATATATGCTTATGGTTAAAAGAGTAAAAAAAATTAA
>NC_033652.1:512439-513908 GCF_001601855.1 Plasmodium reichenowi | reverse complement strand
ATATATTTATATATTTATATGTATGTATTTCTTTATGCAACCTTAATAATATTTACTTTTGCGTAAATTTCATGTTTGCAGCTCATTTTTTCGTACAGTGCAAACATCATATCTTCGTAATAATTACATGGTAATAAATTATGAGTAATATATTAAATAATGAGTTCTTTAGATTGGATAGGTTTCTTTGTAGTAATGGGAGTGATGAGGGGGATAACAGTTTATTGATGATAGGTGTAAATTTGTTATTATTATTTTCTATGTTTTTATATGGTATAAATTATATATTAATGAAATATTTTATAAAGATAAAAGGATCTATTTATATCTTCATTATATTAAGAACAGCATTAACTATACCTTTGATGATTTATATGTTCATTTCAAAAAAACCATGTTCTCAAAATAAAAAATTATTAGATCAGGATATGAAAGAAATTGATACTGAGATGAATAGTAATGAAAAAGATTTAGAGCTAGCTAATCCAAATGAGGAAACTAAGACAAGTAAAAAATATGGTTGGTCATCAAAGAATAAGAAAAAATATAAAAACAAAAATACATCGCATGGTAATGATAACAACAGTAATGGTAATGATATTATTAATAATAATAATAATAATAATAATATAAGTGTAAATAAAAATAAATGTATACAAAATAATATAGATGAAAATTCTGGTTGTAATTTTTTTAATAAATTATTTTGGAATGAAGAAAAATTAATACCAAAGGCAGCTTATATGCCTATCTTAATATTATCCATAACAGGTGCGTTAAGACAAGTTATTGTAATAGTTGCTTTACAATATACAGATTCACATAATGTTGCTATAATTCAACCGACTATACCAATTTTTACAGCTTTAATATCTTATTATTTAAAAATAGAAGAAATGAATTATATAACAGCCTTTTCTATTTTTTTATCTTTTTTTGGATTAGCTATAACGGCAGAAATATGGAGCCTTAAAACATTCGATTTAGGTTTCTTTTTATTATTAACAGTACCTATTACTAAAGGATTACAAGTTATATATATTAATGTAGCTACTAAATATGTTAATAATGATATTATACAATTTTCTCAAATGTTTTTCTTATTAATAATAACTTTACCATTTGGAATATTAGGAGAAATTTTTATTAATCAAAATTATAATATTCTTCAAGAAACATATGAATTAAATATGAGACAATTTCTTTGTATCTTATATTCAACAATAGCTATCATTATCTTATGTTGGAAAATACAAATTATCGCACTCAATTATTTAACACCTATAACTGTTTCTTTATACCAGTCCTTTCAACCATGTTTTACTTTTGTCTTAGCAAGGCTCTTTCTTAATGAAACTATAAATGCCAGCAAAATTATTGGAACCATTTTTATTATTTTGTCCTTGTTTCTTTATCAATATGGTTGTAACAAACATTCCAAAAAGTGAAAAAAAAAAAAAAATAAAAAA
>NC_033652.1:507513-512339 GCF_001601855.1 Plasmodium reichenowi | reverse complement strand
AAATATATATATATATGTGATATATATATGTATATATATTTATTTATTTATTTAGTTTTTTTTTTTTTTCGAAGGGGATAAATTATGGCATATTGCCATATATCACCATTTTATTTTAAAAAAAGAAAGAAAAAAAAAAAAAAATTTTTTTTTTCAACCTTTTTTGTTTTCACAAAAATATATATATATATATATACATGTGATCATATATATTTTTTTTATATTTCATTTTTTTTTTTTTTATTGTTATCAATATTAACATAATTTAAGAAGAGATAAATATATAGCAACACATTTTAAAAATAAGATGAAATTAAAGATAGTATATTTTATTTTGCCAAATGTCTTTTATTTTATTTTATTTTATAAATTAAAAAGATAATCCTTTTGGGGTTTAAATGTATATAAAATAGAAAAAAAAAAAAAAATAAATAAAATAAACTCAGGGGAATAAGTATAAATATATATATATATATATATATATATTTATTTATTTATTTATTTTCACTTTTCCATGTTCCATCTCCATCTGATGTGCTTTTTCATTTTATTAAATCTTGAAGGGGGCTGACAATGTAACTTAACCCTTCCAGCTAAATTTATCTCACTCATTAATTTTTCTACCATACTATTCATATCTTTATAACTTTTATTTTCGAACAAAGGTGAACATAAAATACCATAAAAATGCATATCGTGAACATGATGTCCCATTGTATAATCTTGTTTTATATAAAAGCATATCGGCTTTAATTTGTCATAAACTACTTTTTTAATATTTATTAAATTAGGACAATCTGGTGAAGCAAATTTATGAGCGTATTGTTTCTTAATCAAATTGAAATGAAATATTCGAATATTCATATTAAAAAAAAATTAAAATTGTGTATATTGTGTTATTATATGAGGCTACAAACAAACTGTGGGGTGAGGAAATATATAGATACACATTTATCATAATATATAAATATAAATATGTATATATATATATATATATATATTTATTTATTTATTTATTTATTTATTTATGGTATATCCTTTGTACTTTGAAAAAAAATAGGACAAAAAAAATACTTCACTTCTTCATATTGTTATTCCTTCTTAATCGAATAAATTGTTCATCATCTTTTTAGGGTCTGCAAAAATAATTCAGTTGGATTTTTCCTTAAATAATATATTCACACAGTATAACAAAAAGTATAATAATTATATATATATATATATATAATATATATATATTATATTTTTTTTTTCTTATAATATCTTTAAATGTATAAATATTTTTTTATATATTATTTTATTTAATATATACCAAATATTATCTTATTGAAATATTTTCTTTCTCAGTGAATATATATATATATATATATATATATATATATAAAAGAAAAAAAAAATGAGGTGTATTTTTATGTATATTTCCTTTAATATTTCTATTACCATACAAAAAAAAAATATATATATATATATATATATATATTACACATGCATTTATATGATTGAAAAACCAAATTTATTTTCCTCTTTCAAATACAAAATTACCTTTGTTGTATTTTATTACAATAAATTGGTATGTTGTACAAAGTACCCATCGATTCTTATGTCATAATTATATATTGAAAAATAGATGGTTTTTAAAATAACAAGGAACAAAATTATACATCAAAAAAAAAAAAAATAAATAAAAAAATAAAATAAAATAAAATATACATATATATTTATATATATATATATATAATTATAATATATTAAAAAGTGAACATTTTTTTGTTTATATTTATTTACAACACGTAATACAAATAAAGCATTGTAAAAAATGATTAAATTGTGGTTATTTATTATATACAAATTATTATATATGACATTAAAAATGTTATACATATATATATATATATATATATATATATATATATATATATATGTGTAAATCATACAAATTATATATATCATGTCAAGGGTACAAATGTGTAGTTGAAATTTTCTTATTCAAAAAAAAAAAATATATATATGAAATATATATATATATATATATATATATATATATATGTGTGCGTGTTTGGGTACCGATTTATTCCCTCATATGCTCACCCATGTTTTGCTTTCCTGTTTGCTGTTTTTCTCTGTTCAGTGTTTAAAATTTTTTTACGCATGACGATTCTTTTAGGAGTTACCTCGATTTCTTCATCATCTTGAATAAAGGACAGAGCATATTCTATAGTAATATTTTTATGATTAATTCTTATTGTATCTTCATGTCCTTTATTTCTCAAATGTTGAACAGGTTTTACTTTTATAGCATTCATTTCAATATCATTACTTAAAAAATGCTCACCAATAATCATACCTTCATATGTTGGATAATTTTCATTTACAAATAAATTACCTTTTTGTTGAATAGGATCTAATGAGAAAGCTGTTGTTGTTCCACTTGATGATGAGATAATAACTCCATTACGATCTCGTTTATACGATGGTTGTTTTTTTTTATATTCTTTTAATTCTGAATTAATTATAGAAGTCCCTTTACTTATATCTCTTAAATAAGATCTCATACCAAAAAAATTTCTTGATGGACATATACATTTAATAAATGTATTATCGTCATCATGATCATTTATAATATCTATAATTTCTGCTTTTCTTGTATTTAATTTTTCTATAACATTTGAGGTCATCGATGTTGGTATAGTAATATGATATTCTTCAATAGGTTCTAATAAATTTCCTTTCTCATCTTTAGTATATATAACATTTGGTGATGATATGGTCATTTCATAACCTTCTCTTCTTAATTTTTCTATAAGAATACCTAGTTGTAATTCCCCTCTTCCTTTAACCTCATAACTATCCTTTTTTTCAGATTCACTTATTTCTATAGCTATATTAATTGCTGCTTCTTTCTTAAGTCTATTACCTATCGACGATAACGTAATATGCTTCCCATCTTTACCGGTTAAAGGACTTGTATTTTGGGATATTTTTAAGCATAACACTGGAGGGTCGATTGGTCGAGTTTTTAGACTTTCCATATTTTCATCGGATGTTATAGTATCATTAACTGATGGTGTAACACCTTTAGCAATAGATATATTAACTATATCTCCTGCACTAGCAAAAGGTACATTTTCAATTTTTAGACCTTTCATATAAAAAATATTCTTAATAATACAATGTCCTCTTAATTTATTTTCTTCACTTTTCACGACAATACTATCTCCTTTTTTTATAACACCTTTAAAGATTTTCCCTGTGATAGTAACTCCAATCCCTTCTTGATGGTCTATTAAGCTGACAAGCATGCAGAATGGTTCCTTAAGGATAAGATCTGTAATCATTTTAGGTTTCTCATTTTTTTTATTAAATGATTGACAAGGTAAATCTAAAGAATTGTAATTAATAATATTATTATTACTATTACTAATAATACTAATATTAGTAATATTAGTAATATTATTATTATTTGTGATTTCAGCCATCTTCTTATCAATATCAGAGATATCCTCTATTTTATTACTATCACCATTTTGTAAATTCTCCTTTTGCTCTCTAAATACTCCTTCTGAAAACTCAGTGTTTTCCTTTATATTACCCTGTTTATCCATCAAAAGGTTGGCACTTTTATCTTCAAGATGTTTATTATTTTTCGACAAATGAACCGGTGAATCAATATATTCTATTATCTTTTTAAATATAACTAATACATCATTTTTTTCAGTATTATTTTGTTTAGCTTCATCAAAATTATCTGTACACCATCCATTTTTTGCAGATGCATATAAAATAGGATAATTCATTGATTCTTCAGGTGCATTTAAATCAACAAAGAGATCAAAAATTTCATTTTCTATTTCTTCTTTTTTTTTCATATTACTGGGTTTATCAAATTTATTCATAATAACAATAATTTTACAAGAAGGATTTAATAATGATTTTTTTAAAACAAATTTAGTTTGGTTCTTAGGTCCTTCTACTACATCTATAATTAAACATACTCCGTCAATTAAATTTAATACTCTTTCTACTTCTCCACCGAAATCAGAATGTCCAGGTGTATCTACAATATTAAAATAATAATCATCATATTTTATTCTGGTAACCTTAGACATTATAGTTATACCTCTTTCCTTTTCTAAATCGTTATGATCCATGATTCTATCGTTATTTGTTATTTCACCTCCTTGTCTTAACAATTTATCCACAAGTGTAGTCTTGCCATGGTCTACATGTGCTATAATAGCAACATTCCTAATTTTCTCAGGGTCTATAATATTTAACTTTTTACTACTATAATGATGACGCATACCATTCATATGATTAAAAGAATGTATATCATTATTTATGTATGTATCTACATATTTGTTTATATTATTATTATAAACTATATTTATATTATTTAACATATTCCAGTTTTTAATATTTTTTGATGACATACTTATTCTCATCTCCATTTTTTTTAAAAGTGAACCTTTATTATATATTATATTTTTACACAATTTTTTCTCACATCCTTTTTCTAATAAAATATTAAAATTGTGATTATTTCTTGTCTGCTTTTTTATTAATATCTCATTTGTAATAATATATTGATGTCTAATCCTTTTATTCGTACATGTGTTTAAACCTTTCCACAGGTTTAACATATTTTATTTATATTTTATATTTATTTATATTTTCTTCTTGTTACAGAATTGTTTGTTATGTAGCGGTTAAACATATACATCGCTCTTTTTTTTTTTTTTTTTTTTTTTATTTATTTTATTTAAAAAAAAAAAAAAAAAAAAAAAAAAAAATTTTTTTTTATATTTGTTTTAAAAATTTTTTTTTTA
>NC_033652.1:499609-507286 GCF_001601855.1 Plasmodium reichenowi | reverse complement strand
AAGGGGAGAACAAATTATTTTTTAAAATTTTTTTATATTTTTTATTTTTTTTTTCATTTATTTTCTTACATTTATATTTTATTGGGTCAAAATAAAAATGAATATATGTATATATATTTATATATAATAAAGATATATGTTTAAAATAGTTGAAAAATATATGTCATTTTGGTCACATTATAATTAAGGCCCTTCTATTTAAAATAATGGTTATCTATTAAATAAATATATAAATATATAAATATATATATATATATATATTTATGTACATATTTTATAACGAATAAAATAAATAAAATAATATATATTATATATATATTATATATGTATAATATTCCATCGTTTTATATATTGTACGATATATATTAATTTAATCATTACACATAGATACATCATATATATATATATATACATACATACATACATATTGTATATATGATTTCTTTTTTTTTATGTGCGTTATATTATAAGTAAAATAAGGAAAAACACAACATTTAAAGTGTTTATATTTTTGCTTATTTTTTTATGTAAACCTTTCACACCCTCTTTACACTTTTTTCATAACACATAAAAATAAATGAATAAATATATAAATATATACATATATATATATATATATATATATATATATATATATATATGTAACAATTATTTTTATATGAGCGCATTTTAAATTGTAGTTCATTTTGGAGCTTGAAAAATTATAATAAAATATAAATCTATATAAACATTTATGCATTTTACATAGAAACATATTATATAAGATCCTCTTCGAACAATTTTATTTTTTTTGTTTTTTAAAAAATGTGGAAAGCAGCCAATGTTTCTTATACCAGATATGCTTCAGAAATGGCAGATATTTTAAGAAAGTAATCCAAAAAAAAAAAAAAAAAAAAAAAAAAATTAGAAATATATACACTGCGGTAAAAATATATCTACATATATTTAATTATCCAATGTTACCATATACATATGCATATATATTTTTTTATTATCTGTTCTAATTTCAAAAGGTGTTTGAAGGACCCATATTCCGATATAGCCTTAGAACGAAGTAAAATGCATATAAGGGAAACAATTTATAAGGATGGTAAACCAGTAAGCCAAGGTAACATATTATAATTACAAAACGTAGTTAAAGGAAAGGGTATATATATATATATATATATATATATATATATATATTTATATTTATATTTATATTTATTTATTTTATTTTTTATTCATAGAATTGTATGAAGAATTTGAAAAGGCTTACAAGAACTTATCTAGACAGAAAGAATAATATACCACTGTATATTATATATCATAACATTTTAATTTTTATTATATATACATATATATTTATTTATTTATTTGTTTATTTGTTTATTTAATTCTTTAAGGATATATAAACATATAATATAAATAATAGTGCCTAATAGATACATATTCATGGAGATATAAAAAAAAAAAGAAACCAAGGTTCATCATGTGAAAATTTTTTTCATTTTTTTAAATGTAAAACTATATAATAATAATAATATGTATAAAATATACTTAATATATTTGTTTTGTTTTTATTAAAAATATATATATATATATATTTTTTTTTTTTTTTTTCTTTATCGTATATACACAAATGCTTATATACAAATAGCCTAAATACTTATCATACATATATATATTTATATATATATTTATATATTTAATTTTAAGGGAAAAAGTTTAAGGTATATATAATATGTGACATATATTGAAAAGTACGTTATTATAGTATCCTTTCAAATGAGAATACATAAATATATTCATATGTGAACATTCATTTTGTGTATATTGTTTACAAAATTATTTCCTCATCAAAAACAAAAAGAAAAAGAAAAATAAAAAAAAAAAAAAAAAAATGAATAAAATGAATAAAATAATCTGTCTCATGCTATATGTGTCCCTGATAAATTGGACACAATCAAAGAATATCGTCTCCTCTTTCATTAAATATATTAATTATAAAATTAATACCCCGAAAGAAATATCAAAGGTTATAAAGATGGGAAATACTTTGGTCTGTCTTAATGGTAATAACAATTATATCTCAAACGAATGCTCATGTTTGTTTAAAACTCTAAAAGATTTTGAAAAAAATTGTTCATCTAATTTAAAAAAAAATCAACAAGAAGCAAAACTATGTGCAGAAGAACGTTGTGAAATTTGTTGTAATTTAAAAAAAAATGAATATCAAAAATATTCATCACATTCTATTTTACAATATGAACTAGATTGTAAAAAGAAATGTACAAAATCAAAATTAATATCTGAGGCAAATGAACAAGATTATAAAATAGCTTTTAAAAAAATTATAGAACTTATAAGAATTTTTTTCCCTGTTAATGTATTAAATTATTATCCAATATCAAACAAAGGCAAGGCAACATATACAAATCAGCTATTAAACCATACAGGTATAAATATATAAACTGTTCTATATATATATATATATATATATATATATTGTACCAATTGAATCATTTTTCTAATGAGTAAAATTATTGTAACATACAAATTTATTTTTCAATTTAGATTATGACAAGATTAGGGATGACCTAAATTCAGAAGTGAGTATCCAGGGGAATGGAATAGAAAAAAAAAAAAAAAAAAAAAAAAAAAAAAAACATATATATATATATATATATATATATATATATATATACACATATTCTGATGAAAAGATAAATCATTATATATATATTATATATATTTGTTTATATAATATACATAAATGTTATGGAAAATGATATACTTCTTTTTATTTTTAGACAATAAAAGAGAACATAGAATATGAGGAAAATTTAGAAGATAAGTTCTCACCATATAACGAAAATTAACATTTGTTATTAATATTTTTTTAATTTTTATTTTTTGTCCCCCTTAAATAAAATATATATATATATATATATATATATATATTTATTTATTTATAATATATTTATTTATTTGAATGTAAAATGAATGATTAATTTCTAATTTTATTTAAAAATAAAAAATTTGTTTTTCTTTTTGTTTTTTTATTTTATTAAATGTTTAAAAAGAATTCCTATAAAATAACTTGAAATATACATTTTCAAAATACCTCATTTTGTGAGCATATTTAGTGTGTTATCATCTTGTATTTTGTTATATTTGTAAAATAAAGAAAAAATTATAAATGTGAAAGGCTTTCTTCATATTCACAATGATATATATATATATATATATATATATATATATGATAATTAAAAATTTTTTATTTTTTATATATGAACAAAATCTAATTTGTATATTACAATTTGGATAATTCTTAAAAATAAGACGTGTGTATGAATTTTTTACAAATAAATTTTTTTTTTACAACATTTATTTCTGCTTATTTTTTTTTTTTTATTATTAAGTTTCCTCTATTTTACTTTTATATTTCCAAGTGTTGTTATATATGTTACAATAAAGGTTGACAAGGATATTTTATTTACACATATATATATATATATATATATGAACAAAGTATATAATATATTATTTCAATTTTTTTTATTTTTTATTTTGAAATATCTTGTTTTGTATTATGTTCCTTTGATATAATTTTCTTTTTTGATTTTTAACATTTTGAATGAATTTTTTAATATGATTCGTTTCTTAATACTTTCTAATTATATATAATTTCTGTTTCTTTTTTTTTTTATTTGTTTTAACCATTTTGTATTATCTTAATAATTTCATTTGCTTTATTTGACGTTTTATTAAAAGTATCATAAATGTTTGCCTCACACATATGTATATATGTATATATATATATATATATATATATTTAAAATAGCATAAAGAATATACATACATATATATATATATATATATATATACATACATATTTTTAATTTTATTTTCATTTATTATTTATTTATTTTTTTTTTTTTTTCCGCAAGATTAAAACTAAAAAATAATATGGTTCTGAAAAAAACTCCCTTTTCCTTTTTATATGAAATAGGAAATGCAGAAAAGACGGATAGAAATATAAACGATATAGGGAGAAATAATAATTTAGACTTATACGAAAACATACAAGAATATGAGATTCCAGAACTAGGAAACTTTCGAATAGTAAGCATTTTATTAAAAGGTTTTTCGAGTACAGTATGTTTATGTCAATGGGTTCTCGACTTGAATGAAACATTAACATTATGTGATTATGTAAGATATATAAATAGAAATATTTTAAATAATAATATACAAATCGTTAAAGGGGACCACATGGAAAAAAGAGAAGCCATTTCTGTATGGCAAGATACAACAAATATAAGACCAAACAGAAATATGAGTACATGTATTTATCCTCACATTTTTAAGAATGCATATGTAAATATAAATATGGATGTACAGGAAAATAATGTAAATAATTTAAATGAAGAATTAGAAGGAGTAGAATATATATATCCAAGTGTAAAACCAAATATATATAACAAAATAATAAATATAAATAATAATTTAGAAGGATATAAAAACAAAAGAGAGGAGACAAAAGAAATATCTCATATTGATATGTTTACACATAGTGATATTATAACAAAAAATAATGAAATAACAAATCATTATGATTTAATTTATGAGCCATATGACATTATGAAAAGAAAAAACAAAGACACGTATAATATACAAATTATGAATTTAGTTTTAAAAATCAAACATAAAGGATTACATTATAAAATAAAAGAAATAGAACAATTGAGAGAAGAAATTGAAATACATCAAGATTTAAAACATACTAATATTCTTCAAATAATATTATGTGCAGAAGATGAAAATGATATATGGATATTTTTAGAGTATTCATCTATAGGTACTTTATATACATATGTAGGTTTTAATATTTTACAAGAAAAACAAGTACAAATAATTATATGCCAAATTCTATATGCGTTATATTATTTACATATTAAAGGTATTATTCATTGTGATATTAAACCACAAAATTTATTATTATTTAATTTTGATCAATCTATTTGTATACAAAATAATTTTTTATTATATGATGATACATTAAAACATCTCAATATGAAAAAATTAAACTTTCAAAAATTATTCAATGATAATAATGACCATAAGACAAACCAACAAAATAATGTATTTAACAACATTGTCAAAATATGTGACTTTGGTTTATCTGTAAAATGTGGATTTAATGAATTTTTCCCTTACAGAGGTATAAAAGGAAGTTACGGATTTATAGCACCTGAATTATTTCATGTAAAAATAAATATTAAAATAAAACAAACAAATATATCACATATATATAATATATATATATATATATATGATATATTTGTTTGTTTTATTATTAATTTATTTATTATATTACCCTATTTTTTATACAACAAAATTATATGAAATGAAGTTATGTTTAGAGATATTCATGTTCTTCTCTTTTTACCTTACATATTATAGGAATGCAATTTTAACAATAAAATAGATATGTGGGCTTTGGGTATCGTCACTTTTATACTTTTGGGAGGATACCGACCCTTTTACCCTTGCTCCAAATTTCAGGTGAAAAAGAAATATATAATTTAAACATAAGGAAAATATGGTTAATCATGCTTATTATATGTTCCTACCATTACATAAATATATATATGTATATATTTATATATATATATATATATTTTTTTTTTTTTTTTTTTTTAAGGAAAAAGTAACCTTTCATGAAAGATATTGGTTTAATATATCATCAGAAGCGAAAGATTTTATTCAGTCCTTATTACAAATAAATCCAGAAAAAAGATTAAATGTAATTGAGGCCATAGAACACCCATGGTAACAAATATGTATATATATATATATATATATATTTATATTTATATTTATATTTATTTATTTATTTGTTTTTATTTTGATAAAGCATACAATTAATATTTATAATCCTCTTTTTATATATGTTATATTTTTTTGCTTTCATTATATCTTTTATAATAGGGTAAAAAATTATTTCATGAACTCATAGCATATTATATTGGAAATTACACAAAGGGTTTTTATTAAAAGAAGGAATAAATAAGGACCTTCCCGACTTTTCATAATTTTTTTTTATTCACCATATATATATATATATATATATATATATATATATATATATATATATATATATGTGTGTATGTATGTATGTATGTATGCAATTTATTTTTTTTTTATTTATTCATTTTTTATTTAATGTGTTTCTCTCCTTTATTGAGAAAATAAATATTTAACATAATAAAATATATATATCATTCACATATATATATAATATATATATATATATATATATGTGTGAAATAATTAATGCTCAAGTTTATGCTTTATTTCGTGTTTATTATCTCTTTGGATTTATAATTAAAATTTATATACATATATTTATACACTTTTTTATGTATGTATATTTTTTTGAGGATATATTTTTTTTTTTTATAATCCTTAAAAAAAAAAGAACACAACAAAAATATAATTATAGGAAAAAATAAAATTATACATAAAAATAAAATATATTCTTCTATAAAATGGATATAAAATATATATATATATATAATATATGTATGTATTCTTTTTGATTTATTATCTTTACTATAGAAATTAAAATTATTATGTAAAATGTGTTTGTACTTATTTATTATATAAATGTACATAATATATGTATGTGTGTACATACATGATGATATATAGTAATATATTTATTTTATATATTTTATTTTTGTAATAAGTTAACAATAGGAAAAATGTTAAAAAATAAAAAAAACAACCCTCATAATATATTTTTGTTAAATGCATGTCAAGACTTAAGATATATTAAAAAAATAAAAGAAACTATATACATATATATAATATATACATATATATATATATATATATATATATATATTGATATATAATTTCTTTAAAAAAGTGTAAATATTTTTTCAATTTTTCATACACTTAATAAAAAAAAAAAAAAGAGAACCATCAAAATAAAAAAGTTTTATTTATAAAATATATTTTTCTGTACACAAAAATATATTAAAATGTTACTTTAGAATCAAAGTGGAACAAAAAAAACAAATAAAAAAAAAAAAATTAAATACACATAGACATAAATATAATATATATTATTATATATATATATATATATATATATATATATAATATTACACATGGCATGTTATTATATTATTACGTTTGGTTTAGTATTCTTTTAAATATTCGCATAGTAAATATATAAATATATATATATATATATATAATGCATATTATTATATATATTATTATATATATCATTATATATATTTCTAATATTATATCATATTTCATTTAAAAAAAAAAAAAAATGTGTAATAAAATAATATAAAATAAAATAAAATAAAATAACGTGAAAAATAAGAAAAGAATAAAAAAAATGTGAATATTGATCAAGTTTTTTTTTTTTTTTTTAACACATTATATTTATATAATATATATATATTTATATTTATATATTTATTTATTTCATCAAGAATATTTTCATATATTTTATTTGGGCTATATATAAATTTCTTTTTTATATATAAATTTTTTTATATATATATATATTTTTTTTTTTTTTTTCTTCTATTTTGTTAGTGTTATTATTTTTTTTTTTTTTTTTTTTTTTTTTTTTTTTTTTTTTCTTTTTTTTTGGTTTTTTTTTTT
>NC_033652.1:490823-499250 GCF_001601855.1 Plasmodium reichenowi | reverse complement strand
AAATAAAATTTTTTTTTTTTTATAAATTTTTTTTTTATTTTTTTTTTTTTTTTTTTTTTTTTTTTTTTTTTTTTTTTTTTTTTTTTTTTTTTTTTTTTTTTTTTTTTTTTTTTTTTTTTTCTCCTTTTCTGTGAGAAGTTTCATTTATATATATTTTTTTTTCATCATTTCTGTGAGAAATTTTATTTTATTTTTTTATAATTTATATTAGTTACTTCCTCTACCCTAACATTATATTTACTTGTTATATATATATATATATACTACTGTGTGTATATTTTATTTATTTATTTATTTGTTACTTCAAAATGTCTCATAACCCTACGTCCATATTTTTGTTTACTGTTCAAGGCTTGTTGGCTTCCTTGACATGCGGACTTTGTTGTTATCTTTATTCCTATTGTTATAATGGTAGATTTTTTAAGAATGGGAGAGGATCTAATAGAAACAATAACAAGAGAAGCTTTTCAAGCGTTGAAGGAGATTTTCCTAATTGTAAAAAATGTAAGAAGAGACATATAAATCGTGAATGCAGTAATAATAAAGAAGAAAATAAATTTTTAATAAAAGAAGGTGTATATAAAACATATGATACATATAAAACACATGATACATATAAAACACATGATACATATAAAACACATGATACATATAAAACATATGATACATATGATGGATATATTTTACCTAACGATGTAACAAAATATGACTCGAATTATTTAGAGAACCTTTTAAAAGAAAATAATACAGTTTCTTTAATATCCAAAAGAAGAGAACAAATAATAAGAGATATCATCAATGATTATAAAAATATTACTACTACATATAATCTAAATATTCAAGGAGATAATAATATATATAATTATTATAATAAATATGTACTACCATATTTCTTGAATAATAATGAAAATGATATATATGATGAAGAGAATTGTAAAGTTTTAAATCCCTATGAAAAAATTGATAAACATTTTGATGAAAAATTAAAAGAATTCAAATACAAAATGATTCAGGAACAAATTGATAATTATTTTCATGATGTACATGAAAAAGATCATAATAATGTTAATTCCTCAAATTGGGTTGTAGAAAGAAATTTATTACTTAAGAATAATAATAATAATAATAATAATAATGATAATAATAATATTAGTGTATATCATAAAGAAAGTACACCATATAAAAATAATAACAATTTACATTATCAAGTAAATGCACCACGTGACGAAGGATATAAACATAATAATAATTATTATAATAATATAATTAATGAGAATATGTATTTTAAACAAAAAGATGACAAAAATATTGTGGTAATACAAAATATGAAAAACAACCATCATAATTATTCCGATAATGATATTTCAACCCATGAAAAGAACTATAATCTTATACATGAACAAACAAACAAAAATAGCCAAGAAAATAAATCTTTAGATGAAAATAAGAAAAATGACCTACATCCTTCAAATGTTCATAAAGATAAATGCAACATTAAAAATGATGTATCAGATCCATCAAATGAAAAAAATTTTGTTTTGATTAGGAGTAATGAAAAGGAGCAAATTAATAATAATATCATAAAAGAAGATATTATTAAGGAGGATGTAAAAGAAGACATTATTAAGGAGGACGTAAAAGAAGACATTATTAAGGAGGACGTAAAAGAAGATATTATTAAGGAGGATGTAAAAGAAGACATTATTAAGGAGGATGTAAAAGAAGACATTATTAAGGAGGATGTAAAAGAAGATATTATTAAGGAGGATGTAAAAGAAGATATTATTAAGGAGGATGTAAAAGAAGATATTATTAAGGAGGATGTAAAAGAAGATATTATTAAGGAGGATATAAAAAAAGATATTATTAAGGAGGATATAAAAAAAGATATTATTAAGGAGGATATAAAAGAAGATATTATTAAGGAGGATGTAAAAGAAGATATTATTAAGGAGGATGTAAAAGAAGATATTATTAAGGAGGATGTAAAAGAAGATATAATCAATAGGAATATTTCTATTGAAATAAATAATTCATACATTTTAAATGAAAATATTGATAAAATTAAGACATCGAAGGACGTCCCACATGAAGAAAGACCTAGAACGGTACTTAAGCAAATACCAGTAAATATATCATGTTCGCCCATTAATAGTATTGAAAAAGAGAAATACAATAATGATGATTCTTTGAAAAGTATATTAAGTTGTTCTGTTAATAATAACAACATCAAAAAAAAAGCAACCCTTAAATTATCAGAACCGAGTGAAGAAGTAAATATGAATAAACAAAAAAAAGAAAATGAAACAGAAAAAATAAATGGCAATAAAATTGAGTGTGAAAGTAAAAATAAAATTGATTGTGAAAGTAAAAATAAAAGTGAGAATGAAAGTAAAAATAAAATTGATTGTGAAAGTAAAAATAAAAGTGAGAATGAAAGCAAAAACAAAATTGAGAATGAAAGCAAAAACAAAATTGAGAATGAAAGCAAAAACAAAATTGATTGTGAACAAATTGATGATAATAATAGTAATAACAATTTTAATAGCAATAATAATGTAGTATTACCTAATAATTCTTATTTATCAATAAATGAGGGCAAAAACAAAATAAATAATAATTATTTATTAAATAATAAATTATGTATTCCCATAGATGATGAATATATAAAAAAGATACGACATGAACAAACAGATACTTTTCTACAAAAACTTATTATGGAATATTATGATGAAAGAAAAAGAAGAACATTTTTTGATGACACAGACAAGGGAAATATATATTACGTAAATGATTATGAAGAATATAGAGAAGAATTTGAATCAAATAGAACAAATATCGGAGATTTACAAAACTTTGATAAATTCATATTACCAAATCAATGTATTTTTTCTAGTAATGAAACAAACAATAATGAAAATAAATATAATGATATAAAACCAAGTAACACAAAAAAGAATGATCAACCAAACAAAAATGTAAATAAGCACAATAATAATAATAATAATAATAACAAACTTATCCATATTACAACCATAGAAAATAATAATAATAATAATATTAATAATAATGTAACCTTAAAAGAAAGTCAACATATTAATATTTCAAAAGATTCAATGCATATAAATAATCAGAACAACATAAAACATACAGTAGAATGTGATGAAGATAACTTTTTATCTTATAAAAATAAAATAAAGAATGACATATTACAAGAGCTGGTAAACAAAAGTTGTAATTCTAAAAGTGTAAATGATATATATAATAATAAAGAAAATAAAATTGGACTTAACCATTCGCATTTGAAACATTGTGAGGTAAATATTAGCAATAATATGAGAGAATATAATCAATCAAGAAGCATGGAACATGTAAATGTCCTTCTTCATATGAATAATAACAATGACAAAGATAAAAGTAATAATGAAAGAAATAATAATTTGTGTAATTTAAAAAATATAAGTAGTCTTAATGTGAATACTATGAATAATATGATCAACAATAATAATAATAATAATATAAATTTTAATAGTGCAAACAAGTATTACAATTTGAATAATATTAACGGCGAATTCAGTTTAAATGATGATAGAACGAATAAAGGCAATATTCCTTTTGATATGAATCTAACAAATGACAGCAGCAAAAACAATAATAATAACAATAATAATAACAATAATAACAATAATAACAATAATAACAATAATAACAATAATAATAATAACAATAACAATAACAATAATAATAATAATAATAATAATAATAATAATAATATTATGGATACAAGTTTAAAATCCATGAGGGCTGTATCCTTATCATCTTTGCAAAAATTAATTCTAGAACATAACAAAATATTAAGAGAAAAGCATAATAATAAAATAACACAAATAGGAAATCAGGATAATTGCATGTTCAAAATAAGTGAATCAGCTGAATCTGAAAATGAAAATAATGAACATAATAATAATAATAATAATAATAATTTAAATATTATTCATTCTATTAATAATACAAACAATATGCATTTCCCTAATAATAAAGTGAATACCTTTGTTTCTAACAAAACGAATGTGAATATGAATAATATAACAAATATCAATATGAATAATGTAATAAATAGTATCTTGAATAATGCAGCAAATAATAATATGAACAATACAAATAATTTAATGAATAATGCACCCACAAATGTTATGAACAATACAAATAATTTATTGAATAATGCACCCACAAATGTTATGAACAATACAAATAATTTAATGAATAATGCACCCACAAATGTTATGAACAATACAAATAATTTAATGAATAATGCACCCACAAATGGTAGGAACAATACAAATAATTTAATGAATAATGCACCCACAAATGTTATGAACAATACAAATAATTTAATGAATAATGCACCCACAAATGTTAGGAACAATACATCAAATAATTTAATGAATAATGCACCCACAAATGTTAGGAACAATATATCAAATAATAATATGAATAATGCACCTACTAATGTTAGGAACAATACATCAAATAATTTATTGAATAATTCAGCAAATAATTTATTGAATAATGCAGTTATCCAATTGATAAATAATGGGACGAACCATATGATAAATAACGGAAGCAACCATATGATGAATAACATACTGAACAGTCTTATTAATAATAACAATATGATGATGATGAATATTCCTGCAGATGTAGATAAAAATTCAAACGTTTTCAAGAATATAGAAAAGGAAGAACCTGTATTACAAAATTTGTCAGGTATACAGAAGTTGTTATTACATAAAGGTTCCAATCCATATATGTTTAATAATTTACGTATTTCAAATAATTTAAATAATGATAAGAATTCAAATGTAAATTCATTCATAAAAATGAATAATGTTGGTGAAAACATTAGCACATGTCAACACAATAACAATAATTATATGGTTAACATAACAAGCAAACCACGTTATAATTGTACGCATTGTATAAACAAATATAATGTACCTAAAGATTATGAAGAAAACAAAGATATAAATAAAAAAAGTAACGTAATAAAAAAGGTAGATAAGGAGAAATGTTATACTATTGATGAGCAATATAGTGGACCTTATAATAATTGTGAAAAGGTTAATGATATGAAGCATGGAAGAGGGAATAGCAGTGGTAGTAATACAAACAACAATAAGGATAATAAGGATAATAAGAATAATTATGATAATAAGAATAATTATGTTAATTATGATAATAGTAATAATAGTAATAATAATTACATTAATTACCATAATAACAATATTAATGATTATGCAAATCATCATTTTAACAAACAACACGTAAATACAATTCGAGAAGGTATTGATACCTATATTTTAATAGACGATGATAATGATACAGATATTTCTACAGACAAAGGAAATTACCCTTTAAATCCTAATAATAAAAAAATGAACCTAAAATGTAATTTAAATAAATTACCTAATATCACAAATAATGAAGAAAACAAAAATGAAAAGAATATATCAAGAACCAAATATCTATGTTTGGATTTAAAAAGAAATTCTAGAGAAAATATTCATCACATGAACAATGAAAAAAATGAAATAAATTTAGAAACGATCAATGATTATCATCAACATAAACAAATTAAGGATATTATATCTACATATATTCATACGTCGAAAATGCAATATGAAACAAAGAAAGGGAAAGATATTTCTAATAATAATTATATGAATGTACAGAAAATACAAACAACTCATGGAAACTATCCTGATAAAATAGGGAACATAAATATACAAGAAAATTATAGAAATGTAGTTCAAAATAGAAACATGAACAATAATTCAAGCCTTGCTGAAAATGTAGGACGTATATTAACACGATCTAGCAGTCAACAGAAGGACACACATACCTTAGAAAAAGAAATAGGAAATGTACAAAATGACAATTCAATTTATTATAATAACACAGTAAATAGATGGAATGATGAAGTAGTATTTATTTCTACCAATGAAAGTGAAGATAAAAATGATTCAGCAAATTCAATAAGAAAAGAAAACAAAAATGGTACCTTGTTATATGCTAAAGAAAAAGAAGAGGAAAATAATACGGAGACTCAAAATGTTAGAAGAAGTGTTAGATTGCACAACAAGAAAGTAAAAAATGAAACAAACAATAGACAAATTGAAAAAAAAAATAACATAACAAATAATAATAATAGACCAAAAAATAATAGATCAAATAATAATAAATCAAATAATACTATATCGTATAATACTAGAGCAAATAATAACAGGATAATTGATAACCAATCTGTTGTGAAAGAATCTGTTACGAACGAATCTATTACGAAAGAATCTATTACGAACGAATCTATTACGAAAGAATCTATTACGAAAGAATCTATTACGAAAGAATCTATTATGAACGAATCTATTACGAGTGAACAAAGTAATAAGTCCATTGAAAAAAATTCATTTGAAAAAAGCTATTCTGTTGAAGTGGTTTCATTAAATGATAGTACCGATATAAATGAAAACCCTAGAAATTTACAAAATAAAAATACGCCATTAAAAAATGTAAAAATGTTTGAAAAGAAGAAGGTGTCAGAAACACCCGCAATGGAATTAAGGCTTTCAAAAAAACATAGTCTTTTAAAAAAGAGAGAGAACTTAGAAATGCTACATCAGAAATGTAATGAACTTGATGAAAATAAATGTGCATCAGGATTTGTAAATTATATATTACAAAATATTCAGAAAAGAGATGGTAAAGAAACATTTGATGATTTATTAAATTATATATTAAAATTAAAAGAAATATATAATATGTCAACAATGGATTTTATAGGCGCCTTCTTGATATTAGAGTCATTCAATTTAAATATTATAAATGAATATCCATTACGTGAATGGATACTAGTTACATTTCATTATATAAAAGGAATGATCACCTTACAGAATATTAAATTTATAATTAAATCATTAGATTTAAATCATTTAATTATTAGTAATATAACAGCTGCATTTTATATGAATATTAAACCTATTAAAGTAGATGAAGAAAATATAGAGCGTGTACTTAACCTCTTGTCAGAAGTTGTCATAAGGAGATCTTCTCGATTTAAGCTTCTTAAAACAGATACTGAAAAGCAAGATCAGAAGGATGAAAAATTAGGATCCTGCTGGCAACCAGTTCACATAATAAAAGATTCATAAAGGAACAAAAGAAAAAAAAAAAAAAAAATAGATAATTAATACATATATATATATATATATATATATATATATTAAAAAAATTGTTAACATATGAGACATTATAAAGGGTCAATATATATTTCATTTTATTTTCATTTTTTTTCTTTTCTTCATATAAATTGTATACACACAATAATATATATATATGGTAAAAATATATATATATATATATATATTAAGAAATAAAACGGAGAAGTTTGAAAAGGGTACAATATATATATATATAGCAATTTTGTATCCACAGTATATATATATATATACACATTTCATATTTTTTATTTGTTATATATTTCAAATGTTAATACTCTAAAATATTTTTATGCTCTTCAAAATTATTTTCCAACTTATTTTATTTTATATATATATATATATATATATTTTTTTTATTGTGCAAAAATTAAAGACTTGTTGAATTTTTTTTTTTTTGTTTTTATTTTTTGTGCAAAAGAAAAAAACAAAAAAAACTAAAAAAGAAAAAAAAAATTGTCTAAATTATTTATTTTCTTATACCTAATTGTATTTATATGCTATAAATAAAAAGCGAGTATTTTCAAATATTACATATCATCATAAAAAATAATATATATATATATATATATATATTTATTGTGTAATGTTATAAGAAATAAAAATTAATATGTAAATATAAAAAAATATTTTATATTATGTATACATTAAGTTTTTTCATCCTTCCATGAGTGAGCTCAATTAATAACAATAAGCACAAAGGTACAAATATTATATTATATTATATATATATATATATATATACATATATGTATATGTGTGCGTATTTATTAGTGAATAGACTATATATTTATACATAAATGTTCCTTTAAGCTTTGTCCATTTTTAACGCATAACATTTTTTTCACATAAAAATTTATTTATATCGAGTATCTTTAATATGAACTCGCAAGATACAAAGAATAACGAAAAAGACGATTTTATCATATACCTGGAAGAACATAATGTCATAAATACAATAAGCAATATTCTTTTAAAATTATATAACCAAAAGGAAAGGCCTCCCGATGCAATCAAGTTCATTCGTGATAATATGTGTAGCGACGAAGGTAGGAACAAATATGTACACAAATAAAAAAAAAAAAAAAAAAAAAAAAAAAAAAAAAAAAAATATTTTTTTTTTTTTTTTTTTTTTTTTTTTTTTTTTTTTTTT
>NC_033652.1:488470-490423 GCF_001601855.1 Plasmodium reichenowi | reverse complement strand
AAAAAAAAAAAAAAAAAAAAAAAAAATACATATATATATATATATATATATATATATATATATATATATATACATATGTATAATTATTTCATTTAATTTTTTATTTTTTATGTTTTATGTTTTATGTTTTATGTTTTATGTTTTATGTTTTATTTTGTTTATTATTTTTTTTTTTCCTTCCTTCTTAGATTTGCCTATGAACGAATTAAAAGAAGAAAATGAATTTTTGAGAAATGAAAATATGAAGCTAACGAAATCTCTTAACGAATTAAATGATACCTTAAAACAATTAATTGAAGAAGAGAAAATGATAGCATCTACAAATGTTGAGAGTACACAAATATAATAACAAAGACGTATTGTTTTTTTATAATAGTTCATTTATTTATTTTATAATACATAAACATAAAAATCAAAGCTACAAAAGGAATAACATGATATAAAAAAAAAAAAAGAAAAAAAAAAAAAAATTAACCATTAACAATATATGAACTTTATAATATATATATATATATATTTTATAATAATTCCGATATGGATTTCATAAAATAATCAGGGTGAATGTTAAGACTATTATGGTTCAAGTAAATATTTGCATTCGTTACTCCTGTTGAAACTAATATTGATTTAATATTACAATTTTTTGCAAAATGTATATCTGTTTCTAATCTATCTCCAATCATAACAACTTTGGAATGATGAATATTCAAATCTTTTAAAACATTTTCTATCATATATACATTAGGTTTACCTACAACTAATGGTTTTTTTAAAGACACAGCTTCAATACTTGATACAATGGCACCGGTACCTGCCCATTTTTGTTTAGATGTAAAATTACCCGTAGCATCTTTATTAGTAGCTATGAATTCAGCATTTAATTCGTTAATACATAATTGAGCATACTGAATTTTATAATAATTAATATTAAAGTCTATACCTACAACTACTGCTCCTATATTTTTATCTACAATAATTTCTAAATCATCTTTTAAAATAATTTTTTTATCATTATCATTAGAACCTCCTAACCAATCAAGATTAGATGCATCTAATTCGTCACATATTCCTTTTTCTCCAATAACATAAATTTTTTTTTTTCTTAATCTATATTCTTCTTTATCGTATAAATATTTTGTAACAGCATATGCTGTACATATAATATGTTCTCTTTTTACATTTGTAAAACCTAACTTATGAAATTTTTCTAAAAAGCTAGCTCGCGATTTTGTAGAATTATTCGTAATAAAATATACTTTTTTCCCTTCTCTCAATAAATAATTTATTACTTCAATAGAACCTTTTATTAATTCATTTCCATGCCATAAAACTCCATCACAATCAAAAAAAAAAACATCAAATTCTAAACACAAGTCTTTACTATTTATCATCTTATTTAAATTCCATTCCTTCAAGAAACTCTCATATTTCTTTTCTACCTTAATAATATCATCATCTTTTTTATCACTGGAATAAATTAAAGCCATAGTTACTCATTAAAAATATTCTATACAAATGTTTATGTATTCTTACTAATAATTCTAAATATTTATCAACGCGTTATTTAAATAGTAACATATTGGTTACAAATATATATATATATATATATATATATATATATAATATATATATTTATTTATATTTATATATATTTAAAATGAACAATAATAAATAAAATAATAAATATATATATCTTATTAATATAACAATATATTGAATAGTACTACATATATATAAATATATATATGTATGTACCTATGTATTTATTTTTATTTCCTAAATTCATTCATTTTATAGATTATATATATATTACATTATATATATTTTTACACAGAAAATGGTAACTTTTTTTTTTTTTTTTTTTTTTTTTTAATAAAAAATTTATTATATTCTTTATTTTTTTCAAAAAAAAAATTACATTATTGGAATAATATAAAATTTTTTTTTTTTTTT
>NC_033652.1:479929-488333 GCF_001601855.1 Plasmodium reichenowi | reverse complement strand
TTATACTTTGGAAATGTTTACATGAAAATAAAACAATATGCATACAAAAAAAAAAAAAAAATATAAAATATATAATATATATATATATATATATATTATAAAAATATTATATTTATATTTCTATAATATTTAGTGTTTCATATACTTAAGGTTAAGATAACGTGCCCGAGTGGTTAAGGGGTTGGACTGCTAATCCAATGGGTTCTGCCCGCGCAGGTTCGATTCCTGCCGTTGTCGAAAAAATTTTTGAGTCGTAAAAAAAAAATAATACTTAAATGAGGAATAATAATTTGTTGTTAATTAAAATAATTAAGTAATATATTATATGATATATAATTAAATTTGAAATATGAATAATATTATAAAATATAAAAAATATTAAAATAAATCTTAAAAAATAAAATAAAAAAAAATATATATTTTATTAAGAAAATATAATATATATACATAATAATACAATGGGATATATATGTATATTGTATATGTTATAATTTTATCATGATATATAATATAAACTTGCCAAAAAGAAAAAATAATTTATATAAAAATTATATATAAAATTTTAATAAACATTTAATATATTTTAATTTTTTATTTTTTTGTTCATCTTCAGTACGTTTTATTTATATCCCTGATTTATTTTTTCATTTATAACCTTATTATTTTATGTATGAATATAACAATTGTGTAATTTTTATGCAATTAATCATTTTTATATGTTTATAAATATGTTAAAAGTTTGTATATTCATATATATATTTTTAATTATATTTATGTTATTTTTTTTTAATATCCTGCACTGCTTAACTAGATTATTCTATATAAAATATATATACATTTAGTATATATTATTTTTCTTTTTATATCATACATTATTCCTTATAATAACTAAATATTATTGTTTAACTACAGAAGTAAAATATACCCACTCATATATAAATATATAAATATATATATATATATATATATATATTTCCTTTTCCCCTCCTGGAAGTTAAATAATATTATAACAATTATATACCTCTTGTACTTAAATAAATATATGATATAAGAACAAAAAGAAAAAAAAAAAAAAAGGAAAATACACATTCCTTCAATAAATGTAAAAGTAATATATAATAAACTTATTCCTAAGGAGAAGCAACTATATTAACATTTTAATTATTTTTATATTATAAAAATAAATGAACATAAAAAGTTTATTTTCCTTTTTAATAATATTTCAACTTTATTAATATAATATAGGTATTATATATAATATAATATATATTATAAAAAAGAAAAAAAAAAAAAATATAAAATGACAGAAGTGGGGTTCGAACCCACGCCCTTTCGGACAACGGCCTTAACGTTGCGCCTTAGACCACTCGGCCATTCTGTCATGTAATAACTTTATGAAATTTTTATTAATATTAAAAAAAAAAAATTAATATCTATATTTCCCTTTTTTTTTCCTTTATTTTATTAAAAATAGACAAAAAAGTAATTTTTTTTATATGAAAATTATATTCATCTTTTAAGATTTATAAAATAATTAGATATAAAAATTAAAAGATAAATAATACATAATATTATTAACTTTAATTTTTATGAATATGATCTAATGGTATATAAAATATTTCATTTAAATTGTATTGATACTTATAACAATAAAATAATTATTATATATATATATAATAATTATTTTATTAATTCCTTACCCAAAATGACCAATCCTTATAAAAATTAATATAATTTTTATATATTATATGTAATCCTCCTTCAAATTGTTAAAAATAACTTTGTCAACATAAACATTTATTTTTTTTCTTTATCATAAAATGTTCAAATAATGTAAATAAAAATATTTACTTGTCGAAAAAAATGCAGAAATGAATATACAATAAATACAATATATTATATGAGTTTATTATATATGAATAGCCAGCATGTTAATTTATTTTTATTTGAAAGGTTAAATTTATGTTCTTATAAAATATACTTCATAGATTCAAAATTATTTTGTTTTTTTTATATATTATTATTAATATGAAATTATTCATTTAAAAAAAATATATATATATAAATGAATAAATAATTTCTTTTAAAAAAGGAAGAGAATTTTTATATAAAGGTATAAATTAAAAAAAAAAAAAAAATCTCCGAGACCGGGAATTGAACCCGGGTCTTCCGCGTGACAGGCGGAAATACTTGCCACTATACTATCTCGGATTCAAAATTTAACGTTTTCTTAAACGTTATAATAAAATAAAAAAAAGAAATTATATATACATTAATAAAATTATATATATATTATATTATATTAATATATATATTATTATATGGCTTTCTTTTAATATAAGATTTTTTATGTTCTTACAAATAAATATCTTATACTTCTTAGTATAATATATTATGTACTTTAATTTATACTAAATTTTATTATGTTATAGTTATAATTTTATTTTACATAATTATTGTATAAAATATCTTTATAAATTTATTTATGCCTTTTTTATATTATTTAAAAAATTAATAATCATTAAAATGTAAATTAATAAAAAATTATTTATTTATTTAACATAATGAATTTTAAAAGTTTCAATTATATATATATATATATATAATATTAAACCTTTTGTAAATAGTTTTATAAATAAATAAATATATATTTATATATATATATATATTTAACAAAATATTGATTATTAATCAGGATTGATTTCTTTAGATATTTTATAATGTCAAAATATAATATTATAAAACCAAAAAAAAATAAGAAATGAAAACCTGTTCGTAGACCTTTCTTTATATAAAATAATATGTTGTTATATATTAATTTAAAATATATGTTATTATATATATATGTGATAAAATTAATTTTATTCCAAAGGGGAAAGCAAATAATAATAAAAAGTCTATAACAGTATTTTCCTTATATATATATATATATATATATATGCATACATTTTTAAATATCAAACAAAATCAATTTAAAAGTTTAACAAAAAAAAAAAAAAAAAAAAAAAATTAAAGACAAAAAAATATAAAGAGTTATAGGAAAATAATATAATAAAAATTATATATATATATATATATATATATTTTAAAAATATGAATTCATAAGAATTATAATGAAATGGATTATTTAATTATATGATATATTCAATAAACAGAAAAAATAAAATAAAATAATATATATGTATATATACATATTTTAAAAAAATGATCGTACAAATAAATATAGACACATCCTTTTATACACACAAAATTTATATCATATTTTCTGTTTTGTGAAATTTATCATCGACATGATCCTTTGTATTTTTTATTAACTTTTTATAGTCTTGCTTATTTACAAATTTATTTATACACAAATCCGTTTCTCGGTCAAATCTTTTTCTTTCTTCTGGTTTATTTTTTGAACTTAATAAATATTTTTGTTCTTGTTCATTTTTTCCCCATAAATCAACTTCTTTATGTTTTTCTACAAATTCTTTATAATTTTCTTTACTGTTTTTAAAAAATCCTTCTTCATGTAATTCTCTTAAACTTTTCATGGGTATATGATTTGAATTTTCTAATAAATCGGAAGAATTATTTTTTCTTAAATCATTTAATAACATTTCATCATCATAAACAGAATCATTTACATTTTCTAAATAATAATTTGATATATTAGATAACTTATGTTGTGTTGATGAATTATTTGATTTATTATAATTTTTATTTAATAATAATTCTCTTCTCTTTGAAATATTTTCTCTTAATTTATTTATATCTATTTTAGATAAAAAGTAATATAATAAATTATTAAATATATCATATATATTTTCTCTAAAATTTAATGGTTTTTTATAATATTCATCTTTTTTTTCTAATTTCCAAGAACGTAATAAATGTCTTAATTTTTTTTTTAATTTTAAATCTTTTATATTTTCTAAAGATATTTTTTTTTTGTTATCTAACTTTTTATAAAGTATTTTTAAATTATTCAAAAAATTATAATTTTGTAATATATTTATTGTTAATCTTATCATTTCTTTACTATCATATATATGTTCATCAAATTCTTTTTGTTTTTTAATTTCTTCATTTGCATTATCACTTTTATTTTTTACATTCATTTGTTTTTCCTCTTTTCCTTTCTTCTTCTTCTTCAATATTTTTTTTTTTTTTTTTCTTTTCGTAGATGAGGAATAACTTTGACTACATTTACTACTATTATCACTATCACTAGATTTAGAAGTGCCACTAGATTTAGAGCTATCACTAGATTTAGAAGTGCCACTAGATTTAGAGCTATCACTAGATTTAGAGCTATCACTAGATTTAGAAGTGCCACTAGATTTAGAGCTATCGCTAGATTTAGAACTACCACTAGATTTTGAACTACCACTAGATTTTGAACTACCACTAGATTTTGAACTACCACTAGATTTTGAACTATCACTAGATTTTGAACTATCACTAGATTTTGAACTATCACTAGATTTTGAACTATCACTAGATTTATCACTATATCGTTTGCTGCTTATAACGTCTGACATATTCTCACTTGAACTCTGATTACTATAGGACGAATTTTTTTTTTTTTTCTTTTTAACGTCACAAGTTCTTTTAACCTTCCATTTTTTTCTTACCCTTTCTTCATTTTTCAAATGATTATCTTTACTAATTGATGATGATTTCCTTTTTCTTTTGTTCATTATTATATTTTTATTCATTGTATTCTCCTTAAATTGTTTAATATCAACATATTCATCCTTATTATTTTTATTTGAATTGTTAGATATATCACTTTCTTGCATGTCTATTTCTTCTTTACTATAATCCTTTAACATTTTTTTTTTTTTTTTATTTTCTTCTTCAGAATCATTTGTATAAAGTTTTTCTTTCTTTTTCGTATAATCCTTTTTTGATATATGTTCTTCATACCGGTATTTATATTTTTCTTTATTTATAATATCTCTTTTGTTATCATCTTTTCGATATTTATAATATTTCTCTTTATTTTTGCTTTTACATTTATCTTCTCTGTCTGATTTACTACTCATTTTTTTTTTTAAATATATTGTAAATGAATATATATATGTATATATATATTACATATTTTAGAGGTTGAAATACTTCAGTTTAAAAATAAACATTTTTCTTTTTTTTTTCTTTTTTTTTTCCTTTTATTTTTTTTTCTTTTTCTTTTTCCTTTTAATTTATTTTCTTTTTCTTTTTCCTTTTAATTTATTTTCTTTTTCTTTTTCCTTTTATTTATTTTCTTTTTCTTTTTCCTTTTATTTATTTTCTTTTTCCTTTTAATTTATTTTATTTTTATTTTTTATTTTTTTTGTCGTTAAAAAGTATATTATATAAAATTAAAAACGATCATTGGTAATATTCGGAATGAATTTTTATTTTTAATATAAAAGAAAAATCGTTCAATAGTTTATAATCAAAATATACATAATAATATTTTTTAATAACGTGCTCAAAAAAAAAAAAAATAAAATAAATAAATTTATATAACAAATAAACATATATATAATGTTCCTTCTAAATTATGTACTCACATAATTTATATATATTTCCTTTTATTTCCTTTTATTTTATTTTATTTTATTTTTGTAGGATATATGTTTTGGTTTGTTTTATTTTATATTTTCATAAAATTATAATTAACGTATAAGGAAAAAAAAGATGTTTATATATAAATACAATTAAAATTATTAAATATAAAATAGAATATGTTCTTAATAAAAAAAAAGAAAAAGAAAAAAATATATACATATTATATCTATACAAAAATATATTAATATATAAATAATTGCACATGTAAAAACAGAGATTGGTATAAGATAAAATATTAAAAAACCAAAAAAAGAAAAAAAATTTATATGTTTATTTTATCATGTTATATATAATAAATTATTCTTCAAACATAATATATTATGTACATATATATATATATATATATATATATTGTGTTTATATATTTAATTTTTGAAAATATATGCATATATGTAAATATATATATTTTATATATATAACATATTTTATATATGTATTTAAAAAAAAAAAAATAGGATTAAAAAGGTCAATTTAATAAAATATGGAATGTTCAAGGTGAAAAAAATAAATTAATAAATAATTATATGTATAATAGAAAACGAAATGAAAAGGTGGTAAAATGAATAAATGTATAAATTTGTACATTTTTATTCGTCAAATGTACAAAAAAAATTTTAATATTGTTCTCATTATTCAATAAATTTTTCAAGGTGAAATGAATATTTAATATAACAACTTGTTGAGATACAAATGCGGCATCTACTGAATGTGAGGGGCTCCTATTAAGGATTTATATTTTTAACATGAATATATATTTATTATATAATATAATATAACATATGCGTATATGGATATTGAAAATATAAGTATACATGAAAATGTATATACTAAACAAATATATGTAAAACAAAAAAATATATATCAAGACAAGGGATGCAAAAAAAAAATAAAAAATTCAGAAATAAATACATACATATATAAATATATAAATACATACATACATACATACATACATACATATATATATACATACATACATTCGATGAGTATTTAATAAAAAAGACATAAAATTCACTTGGCATATATAATTCTTTACTATTCACACATATAAATATTCACTTTTCAAGTCTATAGGCAATCAACATTTACATATTTTATATTTTAATACTTATGCTAAACATTTTATTACAGTTATAAATCACACTTGACCAGTTAATATAGATAAAGATTCAAATATCTCAAAAAATATAAGTTTTTTATTATTATTATATTATATCATATTATATTATATTATATTATATTATATTATATTATATTATTTTATTTTATTTTAATTTAATTTTTTTTTTTTTTTTTTTTTTTTATAATACCAAAATAAACTATTTGTTTGTTTAAAATTTCCATCTATTATTACACTTCAAACATGTAACAAATGTTGTCATAGGTTCGTCACTACTTCTTGTTTGTAATTGATGATAAATAGTATCATAACCCTTACATTTAAAACATTGGAATTCTCCTTTTCTCGATTTTTTTAAGAGTATATTTTTTACATCCCAATCAGATTGACAAGCTAATAAACTTTCTTGTAAGCATTTTTTTCTTTCGTTTTTTTTTTCATCACTAGCCATATCTTGAGAGTTCATAGTAGCTAAAGCTTTAGAAGAAATAAATTCTGAATAAACTTTTTCATTAAAATTTGGATTTTTTTTATCACTTAAATTAAATTTTATAGATTTTAATTGCATATTATATTCTTTTTGTGAACTTTTTTTTTCCATATATACTTTATATAGTTCACATTCGATATTATAAATTATATCATTCAATTTTTTTTTTTCAATAAAATATAATAAATTATCAGAAGAACCAACAACAAAAGCTTTAAATAAAAATTGTTTAGCTTTATCTCTATGCATATCGTTATGAAATTTTCCATCATAGTTCCATTCATTAACTATTTTTATATCGTTTTTTTTTATTTTATTAAAATTATCTTTTATTATATTATAATCAGGTACATTACTACTTTCTGATGAGCTACATTTATGTAAACCATTTTCATTTAATCTAGCTTTTTTAAACTCTACTTCTCCTTCACACAATTTATTATTATTACTACTAAAATTGTTGTCACTATTATTATTATTATTATTGTTCTCATTATTATTATTATCATCATTATTATTATCATTATTATTATTATTATTATCATTATTTATCTTATCATTTGCCATTTCTATTTTTTCTGATTTCCTTTTTTTCATCATTTCATTATTTTTGAGAGAAGACATTTTTTCCATCTTAGCAATATGCTTCCACTTTTCAACAAGATCCTTTGATAGATTTTGAACAAGTTCATTATTTATTTTGGTAAGCTTATTAACAGTTATACCAATTTTTGTTATTCTTAAAATATCTTTATTTATTTCAACATCTTTTAATAAATTTAAATTTGTTACCACCTCCTTTATAATATCTTCATCTATATTCTGTTCCTCTTCTATACTTGATAGTAATAGTTCTTTATCCTTTAATAATTCTTGAATGTTTTGAATTTTTTCCACATTTTTATTTTCGATTTCACTCATCTTTTTTATGATTTTATAAAACAAATATTAGCTTATAGGTATAGCAAAGTGAAGAAAAAAAATAACCCCAATATTTTTAAGATCATTAAATTAATGAGTTATAATCAAATATAAAAATATATATTTTATATCTTCAAAAAAAAAAAAAAAAAAAAAAAAAAAAAAATTATCCTTGGTTTGTTATTTTATTTTTTTTTTTTTATCTTACCCCTTTTGATTCTTTGATTTTCTTTTTATATTATTTTCTAATTTTTTCAAATTCTTATATC